>NC_137689.1:56550477-56615477 GCF_963989245.1 Nansenia antarctica
TGAGAGTCAGGAAATCACTATAGAATATATACTATTCTAGAAACTGTTCTATATTACTATATATAGAATATATACTATTCTAGAAACTGTTCTATATTACTATATATAGAATATATACTATTCTAGAAACTGTTCTATATTACTATATATAGAATATATACTATTCTAGAAACTGTTCTATATTACTATATATAGAATATATACTATTCTAGAAACTATTCTAGAAACTCTAACCATATAGAAACTATTGTATCTGAAAGATACAGAATAGCAATTAAAATAGATTCCTGTTTACATACTGTACAAGCAATGAACAATTACAAAATAGGAATTTGTATTCATTTAAAGTGTGAACATAATATGTTCACACTTTAAATGAATACAAATTCCTATTTTATAATTGTTCATTGCTTGTACAGTTCATTCCTACATTATCTCACAAAGCAAGTGAGGCTAGCTGCTACACAACAACAACATACAGTAGCTAGACTAGTAGGGCTGTTTATATAAACAAAATCCTAAGATGGAACACAAACTGAACTCTAGCGCATGATACTCAGCTGAATAATAAGAATACATTGACAGAATTGATACAGAATTGAATTGACCAGTATCGATTGTAAGTAGCTTTGGAATAAGGCGTCTCCTAAATGCCAAAAATGCTTGTTTCTAAACGGACTCAGTGCAAAACAGACCTCTATTGTCAATGTTCTCTTTTTATGGTTGTGTGTGATGAACTGTCATCTTCTAAACTCATATCATGCACCTTGCATTTGGAAGGACATGGGTTCATGATTGAATAAGCTTTTCTTTTTTTGATTTTTTTCTTTTTTTTTAAACTTTTGATGCAACTGACACACACACACACACACACACACACACACACACACACACACACACACACACACACTCCCCCCTACCAGCAGGCCACAGTGGCATGCTACTCCGTTTCCTCTCATTCTCCCACACACAACGTTCCACCACTGTACACACACACACACACACACACACACACACACACACACACACACACACACACACACACACACACACACACACACACACACACATACACATACAAACAGTGTCTGTCTGTTTGTCTGCAGAGCCCAGCATGCGTTCTGGCTACAGAGGACAGGGGAGAGGGGGCTGAGCAGATGTTCACAGGACCACCCTCGATTGTGTTTGTTCAGTTAGCTCTGGGAAAGTAGAGAATAGAGGATGGGAGATCCACCCTGCGGCCTCCCCCTGGGCTGCTGATGGCAGATATACACACTGTTATGGACTGTATCTGGTTTGTAATGGCACAGGTTGTCTGATCTTTTAGCCCATCCTGAGCCTTTGACAGTGTGGTTTTTTTATCGAGCGAGCACAAGAGTACATCGGAAAATGTGTTCATATGTACATTGGAAAATGTGCACCCGCAAGTGTGGGTATTTTCAAAATACAGATGACATCAACATGTGGTGGGCAGCAGAGCAGGGCGGGGCTCAATCATCACTGATGGATGAGTCCTACCAGAGCAAGCTAAAACTAGACCTATTAGTCGGTTAGCTTAAACCCTTCAGTAGTGAGAGAAAGAGAGAGAGAAAGAGAAGAAAAAAAAAGAAGCTTGAGACTCAGGCTCCTCTTCCTAATATGGCAGAGAGAGAGAGAGAGACGGAGAGTGCCAAAGAACATGCCCCATGGTCCGGAACCGATTCTGCTGAGTCACTGTGGGTTTTTATGGGGAATAAGGGACACATTGTCTGGGTGTCAGCTCTAGGCACGGGTAGAGCTGAGGACATGGCTGTTTATGAAGCCCTGCGGCTGGGCTTGAGCGTTATGGTCATTAATGGGAAAACATGAACCCGTCTAGACTGTGTCCAGCGGTCCTTCAGTCCAGCAGCCTGAGGTCAGGAGACTGGCAGCTTTAGGAACGCCAGGGCCCGGGGACAGAGAGGCAGCTGTAGGCCCCTTGGGGGAGGGGAGGGGATAGAGAGAGGCGGGGGGGGTGTTAGAAAAGAAAGATTACTTTTCTTGGAATGATGTTTTGCATACTTTATGTGCCCACTGTAGCAGCTGCCTTTTAGGGTTTATCACTGGGTACAGATCTTCCACTCATGACCGTCGGCACAGCCGGGGACTGCTGTTCCCATCCTGCCCACGGCCAGCAGGGGCGAGTCACTTCCTCTGATGTTCACCATCCTCTCCTGCAGGCCAGAAACCTGCCGCAGCTGTTTTGATCATGAGTCTAAATCACAGCTCTTCTAGACTGTTCCCGGGGCCTGAGGTGGAGACTCAAACACACTAGAAAGGACAGATAAAGAGGTTGTTGTGTATTCGGGCTGTGATGGTGGCCACCGAAGGATGGAGGATAGCTTTGTTGCTCCGGGCAGAGTTTTATCGAGCCCGACCGCAGGACAAAACCAGAGGCTTTAGTGTGTTGGTTCTCTGTAAGCTGACCCTGGAGCCTAAACAACCGGAATACGGCCTCTCAATGCTATAGGTGGGAGGGTGCTGTGGGTTTCAACCACTGCACTGTACACCGTACATCCGCTGTCTAATCTTACGAGGTAGATGGGGATTATTGTCATGTGTTTAAAGCATTACTGGGTCAGGTTCAGGTTTTCAGTTGTTGTGAACGCAGGAGGAAGCTTTGTCACAACCTCACTTTACTATAATGGTGAGTTACCATAGATATAGAGTAGGTAACATTTTCAAATCTGTTTATCAAATAAGTGTAGGAATCTGTTATAATGAGTGTTATTATCCATTAAGCAGTTTCATGTGCACCCTTTCCTTAAAGTGTGAGTGTTTACTCAATTGAGTAAAACATGCAGTGCCTACGGCAGGGCCAGCAGAGGGAGCACATCAGTACGGTGAAGTAAAGACAGTTAACATGTCAGTAATCCTTCTCCAACATGTATTCAAACAACACAGAATGTTTTTGGTACTGGCCACATTCGGTAGCTAACGCTATCTGTCGCTAGCTGGGGAGAAGCTCGAGCTAGCCTCATTTGAGAAACTAATATCACAAAATTGGGTCTCAAGAGATGCGGGGATTATTGCTATTCCAGAGCTCACTGATTCTCTTTTGAGAATGAGTGGATGATGAGCCAAATGAGGATCCAGGGTAATTCCAGCCGACGTTAGGGAAACATACCAGAGTAATTGAGCATAATACGTTTTCCCACATGTCTCAGCCACCATGCTGTACGGCTGGCTGACTCTGTGGCATTGAGCTTCAGGCCAAATACTGTAGACAGACTGGGTATTAGAGGCAGCAGACTTTGATAGGGTACGCAATCTTTGTATTGGCAGTGTGGCATTCTTTGCAGAAGGTCTGCTTTGCCCATCCACACCTGTTCCTCTCTCTCTCTCTGTCTCTTTGTCTCTCTGGCTGTCTGTCTCTGTCTGTCTGTCTCTGTCTCTCTCTCTCTCTCTCTCTCTCTCTCTCTCTCTCTCTCTCTCTCTCTCTCTCTCTCTCTCTCTCTCTCTTTACCTCTCTCTATCCCCCCTTCTCTCTCCACTTCTACCACCATCTCTCTCTCTCTGTCTCTCTCTCTCTCTCTCTCTCTCTCTCTCTCTCTCTCTCGTTCTCTTTAATATTGTATTATTGTCCAGTCAAGCCTGACAAATGGTGATGTCATACTTTATACTGTACATCGTATCCAGTCTTACCTGCAAGGATCATTTAGAGTTACTATACGCTATGGCCTCAGGAATGAAGGCAGAAGGGGCTCCAGGGTCTGTTATAGCTAATCTGTTTACACATGGTAATGGAGAGGCCTGATATTGATGTGACTCCTCTCCCCTTGCCTGTTGTACAGAAACAGATGTACTCTACAGTTTTCTTATCATTATTTGTCTGTTTTCACAGAGCTTCCAGTGTTCCTAAGGTTGATGGTGTCCCGAAGGTAAGTACACTTCAGTGAATCCAATTAAAATTGACACAGATAATAAAAAAAAAAGAAACAATTCAATTAGACTGTGTTCTAGTACTGTATGGGCCACTGAAGGTAATTGGAATATTTTTTGCTCAGGAGTAAAACAGTGCACAACCAGTCTGAGCATGCTCACTGTGCCCTTCTGAGACGATATTACACCATAGTGTGATTGGCTGTTGTTTTGCATGCCATCATTGTTATGATTAGCTTCAGTACCAGTGTTTAGAACAGCGCCACATGTGCAGGCAGGTTGGCATTGGGGTGATCGACTTTATTCAATAAGCTTTGGTGAATACGAGACCAATGCCAATCTGCTCTTATTGCTATTGTAGTATTTAGACCTGTTTGAACATTTCTGCTTGTACACATGCTGCCCTTATGGATAGCTTTAGGCACATAGCACCAGTAGTGGGTGGAGAATTACTACTGCATGAGTTTGCTGTGTAGTTTGCTGTGTGTGTGTGAGGGTTGTGCATGTGTGTGTCCTCACTTCTGTTTAGGCCGAGCAACTGGAGATCATTAAGCCAGTGCCAATCACGCACCCTGCCCCGCCTCCCGCCTTCACCAGCCACTCCCCCCAGCCCAGCGCTGCCTACAACAAGACGGCCAGGCCTTTTGGCGGGGGTAGCAGTGTGGGTGCAGTCACCTCCCCCTTTTCTGCCCCAAAGGTGGCCTCCATCCCCTCTGCCTCGTCTGCTTTCACCCCGGCCGCCCCCTCCCAGCAACCACAGCCTCCCTTCCCACTGAGCAGCAGCCGCTCACGCTCCCCGGCCCTCCCCAACTCAGCCCCCAGACCCGGCTCTGGCCGCTCCCCCTTCACCACCCCCTCCTCCACCTCCTCGTCTTCGTCCTCCTCCCCGGCCAGAGTGACAGCCCCCTCATCCAATCCCACTGCTCCGCAGCCTTCTGTCTATAACACACCGTTCAACCTGTACTCCAACGCCAACGCTGTTGAGGTGGCCCTGGGACAGAGGCGTGGCCTGCTGGAGAGCCAGGGGGTAGTGGAGCAGTCGAATGGGTAAGTCAAAGGGCCTGATGTTAGTCTCACTCACCCCAGACCCCTCTCCCTCACCTCTTGTATGTCCTTACACTCTCGAAACAGGTCAGTTCTCGACCTAAATATAGGTAGGTACTGTATGAGTGCTTGATGTGCCACAAGTACATTATTCTTCCTGTTGGACAAAAGCATAACAGCGTGACTGTTTGACCTGACCACTTGGAATGGGGAAATGAACACGTCCCTGTCTCGCATGTCATAAATCCAGAGAGCGGTAGCCAGGTCCTGCAGGGAGCTGTGGTTCACATAGCTGTGTGTCTGGACGCCTGGACGCCTGAGGCCACAACGAGGCCGGTGTCCATTTTCGCCACACGGAAACAGAGTACCTGCGAGAGCAAATGTATTACCGTGTACTCTTGTCTGTTTGTTGCCCTTTCCCGGCCTGTTGTAGTCCCTCGACGCCCTCGCGGAGCACATTCTCATTAGTGGATCTAACACTGATGTTGCCAGCTCTGTGTTCAGACACAATTAAACCCAAAAAAATAAACGAGTACAGCCAGCAGACACATCTTGTCCCGATGTGTTTAGGAAGAGAAACTGGAAACACAACAAAAGGCCGGCGTTATGTAAAACCCCTTGCTACCGCCCGGCCCCGTCTCCCTCTAATTGACAGTTTTGAGTTAATGGCCGTGCAAAACAATCCGTCTGGCTCTGAGGTGACGAAAACGATGCTGCTGCTGCTGCTATTGTTGCTGCTGTTGTTATAGTTGCTGTCGGCTTTGACGCTTGTTTCTAATTAGTCGAGAGAACTGGCAGCTGGCAGAGAACTGGCAGCTCTTTGAGCTGTTCCAGAGGTCTGAGGCAGAGGAAGAAGCAGAAGTTGAGGTAGCGGTGCAGCGGTGGTGGGGCTGGGGAGGTTCCCAGGACAGACTTGTTTAAAGAGCCTCTATAGAGGAACGAGAGGAACGAGGAACACAGAAGAAGGCTTTGCAACCAGTCATATCATGTTTCTTTGTGACTAGTCTACTATGATGCATTAATGCAAAGAGGTACGTATGTTAGCAATGGAGTCTCTAAGGTGAACATCACAGTGGCTCTCCTACTATTAACTTCCAACAGTAGGGAGAGTTGGTTGACCTCTACACTTCTGGTGAAATGAGACAGTGTCTGGAGACAGTTAACCATCATAATTTTTCGATCTATTTCGGTCATATCAGTTTCATTGATTATGTATATTCTCTGATTTTTATTCTATTCTTCCTGTCTAAAACCTTGGACTGTCCTGTCGGCTTGCCCAGGTATGGTAGCAGCATGTGTGTGTGTGTGTGTGTGTGTGTGTGTGTGTGTGTGTGTGTGTGTGTGTGTGTGTGTGTATGTGTGTGTGTGTGTGTGTGTGTGTGTGTGTGTGGTGAGCTGCATCCTGTGTGTGTGTCTCTCTGCGTGTCTCCTTGCACATCGTCTCAGAGGGATCCAGGTGGTGTGAGGACCCATGCTCATGTTAAGCCGTTGCTCATCTCTTGCTATATTGCTCTTTGCTTTTTCTTGCTCTTTGCCTCATCCTCTTGTCCTCTTTCTTCCTCCCTTTCCCTCTCTTCCTAGGAGGAGGAATCAGAGGCAGAGACCAAGTTAGTGTGTGTGACAGTAACCGTGACACACTGCTAGCTGTGTGTGACTGTGGAATGTGCTTATCAGTCCTGTAATTCCCTGCAGTTCCATGTGTACAGTCGGCATGCTAGTGCCTCTCAGCGCTAACCCCCATAAACCACACATTCATACTTATCTACTTACATACTCATTTCATGGACCCAACCAACTGTGGAGCACTGTAAATATCAGACCAGAAGCCACAAGCCTTAGAGGGTCAGTTCAATTCTCTTCATCCATGCTCTGTGTGGCATCCTGTCCCGTGTCCGTCCACGTGGGATAACTGTATTCACACCCAGCTCAGGCAGGCCTGTCACCACTCAGCGGGCTGCTATACCCTGCACCGCATCTGTCTTGGTCCATCTGTCACTGTGTCATTGTGTTTACTCAAGGCCCATCATTAGTTACATGTAGTTATTCCGCTGTGGCTCGGAATAGGACTGCTGGAGATCTGTCACTATCTGAGACCCCTCTCGACAAACACACACGCAGGCACGCCCGCACGCAGGCACACGTACACACACACACACACACACACACACACACGCACACGCACACACACACGCACATGCAGCCATCCACAATGGAACACATGCTTGAAAGGAAATACTACTTAACCACGCATTAGAGCTCTCACACGTACCAGAGTGTATATAAACACACTCATAGACATAAACATACAACTTGAGTCTAAACATGATTTCCTCCAGAAATACAAATTGTGTCCAGAGCTTGAGAGATATTTTGAGGCCCAGTGATTCCATCTTGTGGTGAGAAATGGTACTGTGCATTAACTTCCACCTGTCATCCTGTATTTAGATCCGACATTATGGGCCGGTTTCACAGACAAGGCTTAAGCCTAATCCTAGACTAAAAAACATCTTCAATGGAGATTTTACATTGAAAGTGTGATTTAGTCCAGGACTAGGCTTAAGCCTTGTCTCTGATGTTTTTAAAGAAAATAATCTCTCCAAGCATTCAAATCAAATCACGAGTTTCTTCACCTGATCAATAATGCATATCCCCTAAAGGATAGTCCACGTACTACTAAAAGCATGGTGTCTTTGCTCCTAGTTAACATCATGTGAGAGTGGGTTTATTCATGTTATTCATGTGTCCTCATTTAAAAGTAGTTTTTTGAAGTGGTCATTGCAGTTTGATATGATGAATATCTTTGATAATGTAGCTGACTGCTGCTCTACAATTTCTATTTGGAATAGTGGGCCTCCGAGCATTCTTAAGTAAGTATAGCCCACGGCAGCAATGTACATACCTTCGCCATATCCTCTTACACCACAAATCACAAAGCTCACAACTTTGAATAACAGTATTTGGTTTATTTCTGCCGTTTTCTGCCAAGTTTATGATTCTTCTTCTACTTCTACTACTCCTATCTTCTTCCCTGCCTCCTTCTCAATGCCTACCTGCAGAAAAGCTCCCTCTAGGAGGTACAGTAAATGGGAAATGTAGCAACGACCACTTCACTTCTTTGTGAGATGGGTGTGAACTCTTGTCTGAGAATAATGTGTACACTGTGTGTATGCAGCACAGATGTTTGGAGGAGCGGGGGGATCTGTACATGACCTCAGTGTGTGGGATCGAAAGCAAACAAGTTTGATATGCTAGAGGCATCTTGTTGCTGTACTATAAAAAAAAAAAGCTAAACAATTAATGAATTAACAATGATGGTTATTTTGGTACGGGAAAATGGTTGTTGTGATGATGCTGTATGCATGTATGTTCATGCCGGATAAGATTATGTGAATAACACTGACGATGTTGACAGTAGCTTCACACAGCCGCTTCATTGTGTCTCTTGTGTTTGTGTTGCGTCAGGGCTGGCAGGAACGTGCAGGCGGAGGCTGAGGTGAACCACGCCTCGGCCCTTAGTGAAGCCAGCAAGAAGCGTCTGATCGAGGACACGGAGGACTGGCACCCTCGTACCGGCACGTCCCAGTCCCGCTCCTTCCGAATCCTGGCTCAGATCACTGGCACAGAGAACGGTAGGTACCCCCCCGCCCTGGCAGTGGCACCCTGAGCACAGACCCTCCTCACCCATCCCCCATTACCCTGGAACTGGCACAGGGAGACTGGGAAAATATACAGGGACCGTAACAAGATCATGATGTTCTCCTTGATGTTCTCGTCGTCAAGCAACTGTCTGGCCGTGTGTCCGTCAGGACCGGTTACATAAAGAGCCTATGGGCTGTGCTGTAGTATAAGTTACAGGGCTGTTGGCTGGTCCCACTGGCCCAGCTCTGTCTCTGGGCCTCATTATCCATTTCACTGTCATCACCACAGCCCTGTGTCTGTGACTGTAACTGTGTGTGTGTGTGTGTGTGTGTCTGTGACTGTGTGTGTGTGTGTGTGTGTGTGTGTGTGTGTGTGTGTGTCTGTGACTGTCTGTGTGTGTGTGTGTGTGTGTGTGTGGGGCGGGGGGGCTGACATGGAGCTGACATGTATGGAGTCTGACATGAAGCAGACATGTAACACTACATAAGAGCTCTCTTGTTCCCGTCTCTCCCTCCCCTCCCCCGCGACTGACAGAGGATGAGGTTACCAGCACATTGTTGAATACGCGCATGTTGATATCATGCAAACGCATGCCGGACAGTGTTAGAACAATGGCAGTACAGCTGTAGTTGATGAGGGCCCATCGGGCTAAGCAGGGGTCAGTGTGTCTCTCTAAGCCATTTGATTAGATTAGATTAGATTCAACCTTTATGTCATTGCACAGATAACGAAAATGATGATGATTAGATTCAACCTTTTTGTCACTGCACAGATAACAAAATGTCAGCCATAGTCAGCGCCCCTGGAGCAATATTGGGTTAAGTGCCTTGCTCAAGGGCACAGCGGCAGTGGTAGGCACCTTAGATGATGATGCCAGCAACCCTCCAGTCACCAGCAGCTCCCTCCAGAGGCGGAGATCGAACCAGCGACCTTCCGATTGCTAGCAGGCTTCTCTAACCTTGAGGCTACCTGCCGATACTGCTGGATAACCATCTCTCTGCTCTCCTTCCCTCTTCTCTTGCAGAGCAAGGCCAGGAGAACAGCGCTGTAAAGAAGTAAGTGGCTGGTGGTGGTTTGTCAGTCTGATGTGATGTGATGCAGTGTGATGTTGTGTATGTGCGTGCGTGTGTGTGTGTGTGTGCATGTGAGGATGCATGCCAGCATGCCAACAGTGCTGTAAAGAAAGTGAGAGAACCCTGCCCTTCGGTCAGAGCCGTGTGTTTGTGTGTGTGTGTGTGTGTGTGTGTGTGTGTGTGTGTGTGTGTGCGTGCGTGCGTGTGCACGTGTGTGTGTATGTGTGTGTGTGATGCTGTTGTTGTTACTGTTACTATTTGTCTATATTTACTACTGTTACTATATTTGGGTGGATCAGAAGTTTTTGGCACTCAGCATCGCTGTGCATGTCACAGGAGCTTCTCATCATTGGGATCCCGCGTTGAGCCCCAGACTTCCTGACACACAGGAATCACGCTTAGTTTAGGGCTTAAACAGGGACAGCCACATCTGAGGTAGGGCTCTGTGGAGGAAACCTTAGTGGAAGCACTTCAATGTGGCCAGCAGAGGATTTAACTTCTGGGTTCTGGCCCTCTGCAGTAAACACACCCTACTCTTATAAAAACCAGATCACCGACCAATGGGCATGTCACAGAGAGGCATTGTGGGTAATTAAGTAGGACTGTGGGTAATCAGGGCCTGCCACTAGGAGTCTACCACCCTCTCCCTCTCACAGCGATGTGGTCTACCGCATGCGTTATAGTAGAGAGCTCTGCTTTGTGCATGCTTTATTTCCTTCTGATGAATTCCTTCTGTGTAATTCTTAGTGCATTTATTTCAAGACATTTCTACTTTTTCTGACATTTTCTATTCTTTCCTTCATTCCTGTCTGCTCCTGTGTCCTCTCCCTTCTTCCTCCTTCTCTTCTCCCTTCCCCCTCTCCTGTCCTGTGTTGTCGGGTGTGCCAGGGTGACCAAAGTGGACCCCGAGGTTATTGGAGAAATGTACAACAAGCTGAGAGACTATCATCACAATGTCTCAGCACGCGTACTCAATGTTTAGTGGACTGTGTGTAATGAGTGTGTGTGTGTGTGTGTGTGTGTGTGTGTGTGTGTTCTATTTATTTGTTTAATGTATAGTCTCCTTGTATGTGCCTTGTGTGTGTTAGCCTACAAAGACAATGAAAGTCCCTACTTTTCATAATTGAATTTCACTCCCTGTCTGTCACATATCCTGTATCACTCCTTGTGGTGTCAGTGGTGTGAGGGTGATGAGTGAGTTCATCATTTAGAGAGAGAGAGAGACCTATGTGTGACTGAGTCTGCTTTTGTCTGAAGGGAATGTGCGAGTGAGTGTGTCAACATTTATTAAGTGAAGGATTCTTTAGACGTCTCATTTCGTCGTTGTGTTTATCCAGTTTGTTTCTACTTCTCTCACTTCACTATCCTCCAGTTTCTTACTAGGATACATTACGTAATTACTCTCTTTCTTAATTGATCTGATCTTATTGTTTTTCCTTTTGTACACTAACTATATTATGCGTGCTTGAAGGTTGTTGCTGATTGTATCTCAATAAAGTTGTCACATTTTCTCTCAGCTCTTTGTTATTTCCTGTCCTGTTCCTTCTCTTTTTTCTTCCTTTTCCTGTTTCTACTTTCCCCAGAAAATACAGTACCCAGGATCTAAATCCTTGAGATTCACAGTACTCAGCTGGTAGACATATCACGTACACAGAGCCAATGGCACAAAGTCAATGATTAGACAACAATGTAACAAACAAACACTATGTCGATTCAAAACTATTGTCACTAGCAGAGGTCTCTCTAAGATAAGATAAGGCAACTTTATTGTCCAAAATGTAGATTTTTCATCAAACATACCGTGTGTACAGCATACATATACAATACAAAATATATACAATATAACAAAAAGAAGAAGATTATTTCAACAGGCTCTATATTGAGTAGTACTGTCTGAAGTGCAGATGTCATGGACACACAGTATGATTGAGCTGTGGACAGCTTTACAATCCCAAAGGCCTCCTAGCTCACAGATCTCTGCCCTCCCTTGTAACAATGGTTAACCACCACCAGTAGATGGCGCTGTTCAACCAGCAACTGTTTGGATACGGCTTGATCATACTGACATGATGTGTGTGTGCTTGGTTGGTACCCTGTCAAGCTGATCATCAACTCTATTGAAGAAGAATTATAAGAAGGACAGTGCTTTATTGTTCACACAGGGAAACAGAAATGCATCTTGTTGCACACCCCCAGAGACACACACACACACACACACACACACACACACACACACACACACACACACACACACACACACACACACACACACACACACACACTTGTAGCCCTTACACATTATGCACATGTCCAGAGCGGTGAGAGCACAGGGTCAGGCACAGTGCAGTGCCTGTGGAACAGTGTGTTAAGTGACGTGCCTTGGTCAAGGGCACAGTGGCAGTGGTAGGCGGTAGGCAGCCCACTGAGGACACATACGCCTAAAGGCACTAGAGGAAAACTCTAGCCTACAAAAGCTACATACCATATGTCAGTCATGTAGAGAACATCTTCATCTACAGTGCAGTGAGAGGAAGATAAACAAAATCTATTATGCCACACATAATTCCCTTATGCATATTAACCTGTAGCTCCATGACCCAGATCTGTTAACTGTGTACAATACTACTGATGAGGTCTACCTTCAATACTACTACAATACTACTGATGAGGTCTACCTTCAATACTACTACAATACTACTGATGAGGTCTACCTTCAATACTACTACAATACTACTGATGAGGTCTACCTTCAATACTACTACACTACTACTGATGAGGTCTACCTTCAATACTACTACAATACTACTGATGAGGTCTACCTTCAATACTACTACAATACTACTGATGAGGGGGGGGTAGTGGTGGTCTAGTGCATAGTGAGTTGGACTTGGGATCGGAAGGTTGTGAGTTCAAATCCCGCCTGAAACCACACCACTACTAGTGTGCCCTTGGGTAAGGCACTTAGCCCTCAGTTACTCCAGGGGGAATGTCCCTGTAATTCGTAATTGTAAGTCGCTTTGGATAAAAGCGTCTGCTAAATGGCAAAATTATTTATTAATTATTTACTACAATACTACTGATGAGGTCTACCTTCAATACTACTACAATACTACTGATGAGGTCTACCTTCAATACTACTACAATACTACTGATGAGGACTACCTTCAATACTACTACAATACTACTGATGAGGTCTACCTTCAATACTACTACAATACTACTGATGAGGTCTACCTTCAATACTACTGATGAGGTCTACCTTCAATACTACTACAATACTACTGATGAGGTCTACCTTCAATACTACTACAATACTACTGATGAGGGCAGAAAGAGAGAGAGGAGAGGAGGATGGAGAGAAAGAGATAGGGAAAGAGAGAGAGAGGATAGTGACAGTGCCAGCTCTAATCGTTTTCCTATTTCCCTTATTGATGTGCCATCTGGACACACGCCGGCCTCATGTCTGCTTATTGGATCAATCTGGCCATGGTTTTTTATCAGACACAGCTTTTAATCCAATCAGCTCTCCCCTTAATTGGACTGATGGGTTGAGTGTGTCAATGAGCTTCCTGCTAATTGATGGTTAGTGCCTGCATTGGCTTCTACTGCAGTTCCCTGTTTTCCTGCAAAACAGCCCTTGAAATGTGTTTTACCATGTTCAAAGGTTATTCAACTATTTTGGGGAATTGGTTGCACTGTTTTCTTGGTTGGTTGCACTAGAATAGAACACCACATGTGTGTGTGTGTGTGTGTGTGTGTGTGTGTGTGTGTGTGTGTGTGTGTGTGTGTGTGAGAGAGTGTGTGTGTGTGAGTGTGTGTGTGTATGTCAGTGTCTGTCTGTGTGTTTGTGTGTGGGTGTGTGTGACCATGTTGTTTCATCATTTCCCATCTCTGTCCCACAGTGAGGTTGTTGAGGACACCACGCCCAGTGCCCACGTCACATCTTCAGTGAGAACCATGACCAAAGCCTCCCCTGGAGCCCCCAGGAACGGCAACGGTGTCCCCCCACCCACATTTAAGAGCCCATCTACACAGGGGAAACCCTCCTGGCAGCCTGGAGGCCCAGCAGGTACTAGAACAAGTCTTCAGACTAGAACTACGTAGTCTCTTTATCTTTCCTTCTCCAAACCTATTCTGAGGTTATCTTCTGGTTGGGTTTAGGTTAGACATTTATGTACGTGTGTTTGTGAGTCTGTCATGCTGCTATGATAAAACCATGTCTCGACTTGAGGCCATCTGTGTAACAGCATATCCACATTCTTACCGCATTCTCTCACAAAAAGCTCTGCCCTTTTCCCAAACATTTATTTAGGGTGACGATTTTTTTAGAGAATATGAAATATGAGATTCTCATTGAAGAGCTTAAAAAAACAATGTCTTTTATTCTGTATATTTTATTTTGGTTGACTATTTTGGTTGACTCACACAGACAGTAACATACGTATTTCTATCTCTTGAATCATAAAGCCACTTCATCTGTAGTGACCTCTTGTGGCCTGCCGAGGGCAGCCTCACACTGTTAAAAGCTCTGTTGGATCCCTCGTTTTATTACAGCAACATAATGCCTCTGTGACACAGAACTGTTTAACATTATGAGGTCCATAAAACGAGTGGTATTCAGCTAATGAGCTCAAACTCTAGCCTTTTCCCCCCACTATCCCGAGTTAAATAGATTGTGAAATTGCATATTATATATTTCATTTTCTACGGAGGCCGCTTTTTATACAGAGGAGATTCTGGCGCTGTTGATGGTAAATATTTGCTGAGAGGCCTTAGTTTGGAATCATTACTACGGTAACGGTACTAAGATTACTAAACCAGCAGTATGCACTCATACGTGAACATATACATGTACTGTGTTAAGGCCTACACAGCAGTGCTGGTGTGGGGCCAGAGAGGACCTGTGCTTACTTAGCCTTAGCCCACCTCCCTGGAGACTGGTTCAGTAATAGATGGTGAAAGGGGGCATAGGGAGGGAGTACTGTATGAGCGACTACAGGTACCTCTCTGTTAGACACAGTATGTAGCGGATTTCTCGCTTACTTGACTTCAGGTAAACAAACACATACCTCATACTGACCCAGTGGAACCAGGCCAGATGTATGGTATGTACGTAGCTGACTGTAGGTCTTTCAGATACCTTGACATGCATTCATAATCCCACCATTTCCCACATTATTGAGCATGGAATATATATAATATATTCCATGCAATGTCATAGCAGTGTGGAATTGTCCTAGGCTGAACAGTGTTGTGGTGGGTTCTACAGGAAGTGTGTGGTGTGTGTGTGTGTGTGTGTGTGTGTGTGTGTGTGTGTGTGTGTATGTGTGTGTATGTGTGTGTGTGTGCGTGCGCTTGTGTGTGCGTGCGCTCGTGTGTGTGTGCGTGTGTGTGCACGTGTGTGTCTGTGTGCGTCTGTGTGTGTGTGTGTGTGTGTGTGTCTGTGTGTGTCTGTGTGTGCGTCTGTGTGTGTATGTGTGCGTGTCTGTGTCTGTGTGTGTGTGTGTGTGTGTGTGTGTGTGTGTGTGCATGTGCGCGTGTGAGAGAAAGATAGAGTGAGAGGACAATGCCCCACCGTTCAGAGTCATCTCTGTAAAAGCCAAGAGGCATTGATGACAGAAGAGGATACATCCTCCAGATGTTTATCAGCCAGAGATAAGAGTGTTGTCACAGTGACTCATCCAGCCTCCCGGCCACAGCCACCCCCCACCCTCCTCATACTACTGCCATCCAAGAACACATCCCCTATGCCCTCGGGGTCTGGGCTGCCCACTGCTGGCTCTGGTGGTTAACACCACAGGACCAACAGTACCACAATTGGAAGGAGTATTTGATGCTCAGAAGCAGGATTTGGCATCCCTGCTGTGATTAAAGTTACAGGAGGGATCTGTAGTGTTAAAAACAATAAAGACCATTCATTCATTCATTCATTCATTCATTCATAGTGTCCCCTGCCGCCTGTCGGATGCACAAGCTGAAATAAATCATCTATCTACTAGTATTCTGACATTTCACATAACATAAAGTAGTGATTCTAACTGACCTAAGACAGGGAATGTTTACTAGGATTAAATGTCAGGAATTGTGAAAAACTGAGTTAAAATATATTTGGGTAAGGTGTATGTAAACTTCCGACTTCAGCTGGGCACTCTCTGTCTCTCACAAGTATGTCTCTGTCGCTCTCACGCTTTTTCTCTCTAGCTCCCGGTCTCTCTCCTTCTCTTCTCACGTCCCTGCCAGTACACAACGTTTACACAATGTTTATTCAGCTCGTTTGCTCTCCGTTACGAGGGAATCGAGGGGGCACTTGCCCTCTGACCTCCCAGCCCGCTACTCTTTGATTTGAGCCCTCGCTCTCAATAGAGCCTCTGTCCCCTCCCACCACCCCAACACCCCTTAACCCATCACCCCTCTAGCCTCCCCCCGCCTCCCTCCGAGGGCAGACATCTTTGACCTCCCCCCTGGATGTCTCTGTGCAGACAGCAGAGAGAAGTGGAGGATTGTGCCTTCCTCCTCCCTGCGTCCTGGGAGGAGGGGGATTATTTTGCCAGGTGTCTCCTTGGGCTCTGGGAATGTTGTTTTTTTCTCCAGTGGGAAAAAAATTGATACTTTGTTTGGGCGGGTGTGGTGTGGATCTGCTATCCACAGCTGTCCCATGCAGTCGGCCTAGAGGCCAGAGACAGATCTGATCCACTCTCTCAGCAGGCATACTGTTCCCAGTCCTACCTGACCACACCTGCACACACCTGATCCAATGTTCCCCTATCCCACTTTGACCACATAACCGACACTGCACACACTGAATGTAAACAAAAACGCTCTCACTGAATGAATTCATTAATGAATAAACTCCCAGGGGGGTTCCAGGGGGGTTCCCAGACAATGTTTTGTATAACTGTACAGTAGACTGTGGCTCTCTAACAACCTTCTAACAAATCCTGTATTGTCTATGTCATCTGACAACTATTCCCTATTGGTGAAGGTGTCCCGAAAGGTGGAGCTGCCTCAGTTGGGCGCATCAGTAACACGATCCCCAAGGTTACGGACCGCCCTGTCCCCCAGACACACCCCAAGGACTCCCTGGTGCAGCAGGCCGAGCACATCCCTGCAGGGACACGCACCCCCATGTGTGGCCACTGCAACAAGGTCATCAGGTACAATACACACTGTAAAGCCAGTGTCTCCATCAGAGCTCGAGGGGCTGTGAGGATGAGGTGGGAGGGAGGCTGTGTGCTGATTCTATCTCTCTACCGTGTAGCGAAGAGGGCATCTCTGTTGGTTCTCTTCCCTTGTTTGGTTCTCTTACCTTTGACTTCTGTCTGGCCTCCACAGGGGTCCCTTCCTGGTGGCCATGGGCATGTCGTGGCACCCTGAGGAGTTTAACTGTGCCCACTGTCACACCACTCTGGCAGAGGTGGGCTTCGTGGAGGAGAGGGGGTCGGTGTACTGCGCACACTGTTACGAGGAGTTCTTTGCGCCCAGCTGTACTCTCTGCCAGCAGAAGGTCCTTGGGGTGAGTGGCCATCCTCCCTCTATGACCCTGGCTAGATAGGACAAGCAAAATGCAATGCAGTTACTGTAAGACACGAGTACATCATGTCATTTCCTGGTCATGTTAGTATTTAGTTCTGAGTTGCTGTTTGTCTCTCTTGATACATTCACAGGAAGTCATCAATGCCCTGAAGCAGACATGGCACGTTCATTGTTTCCTGTGCGCATCCTGCCAGCAGCCGATTGGGAACAACACTTTCCACCTTGAGGACGGACAGCCCTACTGTGAAAGAGGTGAGAGGCAGGACAAGAAGGCCAGTTGTTTGTGAATTTAAAAAATGACTGTGAAATGAATCAAGTCATGGATGTAACATTTTGTTGTTGACTGTCTTTCTCTCAGACTACTACCAACTGTTTGGTACCAGTTGCCATGGCTGTGACTTCCCCATCGAGGCAGGGGACAAGTTCCTGGAAGCTCTAGGGTTCACTTGGCATGATACCTGCTTCGTGTGTGCAGTAAGTCCCTACAGGGAGGGAGTGAGGGAGGAGAGGAGTTTAATAGGAGATAACAAGACAGGTGGAGGGAGGGAGGGAGGGAGGGGAAGGAGATAAGGAGATATAGGGAGTATTGTTTTACTAAGCCAAGGCTACTGTACATCTGTGTCTTTCTCTAGGTATGCAACACCAGTCTGGAGGGCCAGGCATTCTTCTCTAAAAAGGACAAGGCTTTGTGCAAGAAGCACGCCCACACTGTCAAGATCTGACCTGCCCTCCACGTCAGGAACAGAGAAACAGGATGGGGAGTGACAATAGAGAACATAAAGAATCTATTCTACCGGCTGTTGATATTTTTGATAGTTTAAAAGATTGATTTATCTGATTATGACTTTATTGACAGATTTGGGGTAATGGGAAGTTACAGTATGTTATTTTCCATTATGTCTAATGTGTGTGTGTCTATGGTGTGTGTATAGTTTATCAGTCACTGCTTGTGCCTTATAAGGGGTAAATATGTTGCTCTGAAGGCATAGTGAAATACCTTATTACTCATCAATGACCATATTAGAATTATTTGTTATTTGAAAATGTGCCGGATGTCAGACGTTCATAGGTCTTTCACACCTATACCTCAGATTTGTTAGATTGTACCGTATGTTGAACTGAATGGAGGTATCACTCGATGAAATCTCTGATTAAAATGAGATGAAAGCCTCTTTTGCCCCTCACCATCATGATGATTTTTTTTTTTAATCATCATCATTCCATTGCTATTTCCCTAATTACACGATTATGAGTTTGATAGTGCTGGTACAAATCTGCACACACACTAATTAAATCAGTCAACAGACTACTACTACGCTTCTTAAATAGTAGTGATTGCAGTTTTTTTACGACCCACTAATCTAATTGAGTACCTGTGGTATAAGGGAAGTTTAATTTGATGATTTAGATACATTATTTGTAAATATCCTCTTTACAGATTCTCATACCGTTGTGGTCATGTCATGTAAGAAGTCGGCCATACAGTAGATGGACCCATACATCTATTTACCTATTAATTAGCTGAATAAAAAACAATTTGTTATTGGGTAATGACAGCATCCAAACCCCCTAGCATCCCTCCTATTACTGTCTAACTCTCTCTCTCTCTCTCTCTCTCTCTCTCTCTCTCTCTCTCTCTCTCTCTGTGCTGGTGTGATTGGGTCTGGTGGACAGATCTGTATTTATCCTGGTCTATTTATTGGGGCTGGAGGGATGTACTGTATTTGGGCTTTCTGGCAGCATTTGCACATATGAACAATGTAGTGTATTTGAACAGTGATTCACTGCACTGACAAAGTCAAAGCAGAATGCTGTTTCTTTTTAGCATTGAGATTTTATGTTTATTGTTTAATGTATTGAGCTTAAAGTATTTTGTTGGGAGTTATTTTCCATTTATTTCGAATCTATATGTATCTTAAAGACCCCATTTTGCTTTTGCTGTCAATGATTGATGCTTGTGGATGTGGTGTTTGGTAGACTTTATTTCATTACCATGTTGCCATGACTCTGCTGAACCAAACATACAATCCTTTAGAGCTGTCCTTTCTCTCTCGACTGTCACAATTTCAGTGTTGTAGCAAGAAAACAATGTGTGAATTAAACCTCTGTGCAAACGGCACCGTTTTAATGGGAAAAACATTAAATTAAAAGTGTATTGGTCTTGTATTTGTACAATGCAGACTACCATTTCAAATAAAGAGCATGAAAACTTTCAAATGAAAAAGGTTGACTCCTTTCAATACCTAATAGACTTACCAATACTACTAGGCTTACCAAGGCTACTTTAATGGGCATATTGGCCTATTAAAGACATACTATACAAATGGATGTGAGGAACAGTAAGGCGATGTGATTATGTTCTTGGGTTAAACTACACAGCCCTTTTAGGATATATTGTAAATAGGTTATCTGATGTTACTGTGCCTCTCTCAGTCCTGCCTGTTTGAAAGAAATGCAAGAATGAAGTGTTTATACATTTTCTGTTTTGACCCAGTGTCACCCTCAGCAGACACTCATCAATCACTCCATTGAGGGATATCTACAGTACCTGATAAGGTTTAGAAGTTGTGGCCATGCAGCTTTTCCACCTACTGTATGATACCAATACCTACCGTATATTGCAATATTCTTCCCAGAGGAAACAGGCATAAAGGCAGGCATCAGCTTGAGTCCTCACACACTCACCTAGGAAAAGTACACAGTCTCCATGGAGCCAGTGGAAACAACACCTCTGGCACATTGTCAAAGTGTTGTCTTGTTACCATGTTGACTGCGTGTTTGGATGCGATGTTGTTTTGGCACTCAAATCATATAGAGAGATCAACAACAACAACAACAACAACAACAACCACTTTTCAGTGGGAGTAAAAAACCTGTTTTATTATGCAATGAAGATTTCCATCAACAGTTTGGAGAGGATATTTGCGGAGGTCTAAAGAAGTGTACTTCTCCAAGACGTCGGAGGTGGGAGCCCTATATACGGGACGAGACGCCAAGAACAGGCAACGAACCCGTCCACTTGGAAAAAGTAAGACGTCGGACTCAACTCACATAGAAAAACGAAGTAGACGTCATTCTCCGAAGTTTGGAGACAAGATTGATCAAACCAAGATAACTATTCGCTCTTCTTCCACTCTACATTTTGCGCGTGTTAAAGGTAAGTACGTTTAGAAACGTAGAGTGTTTACCAGGCGAGCGCGCTTGCTAGAGCCCCGACAATTATTGGTGTTGTGGTCGCGCAAGCTTCCATCATTTCTGTCTTTGTCACAATCTATGTAATATTTTCGTAGTTTATGGTCCATGTATTGATGATCGAGATTTGCTAAAGCAAATGTGCCTGTGCTGATTGTTCCACGGATGCGGGCTGCCTTGCCCCGACACCAGCGGACTCAGACTCCCGAGATGGAGCGGGTGTTGATGCTTATCAGCAATTGGTTCAATTATCATCATATCATCGCAATACATCGAAATGTCACTTTAGTTACGCGTTACAATGTCGATATCTTTCAAATATATACCAAACAACATTACATTCCTTTTATTTTAAACATATGTAATAATAACATTTTCATGAACACATTTGAATGGTTTTAAAGTTCATATTTGATACAATTATCGGATTGGACATTCCTCGGCTGCTCATGATTTAATTGTCATGTTTAAATGTGTGTGTGTGTGTGTGTGTGTGTGTGTGTGTGTGTGTGTGTGTGTGTGTCTGTTACTTTCTGGTCTTTCTGTGGTCCATTTCAGTGGCTCTGGATTGTTTGCTTGGGACCCCCACAGCCTGGTATATAGCTAGTGGCATGGGGTCAAGGGTAATATTTGACTCTACTGAAATGTCATTTTACAGCATGGCACAAAGCTTTGCTCTGTTAACTTCTCCAGTACATCATAAAGCTTCAGTGGACCAGATCTGATCTCATTACATCACTGGTCTCCACACACACAGCTCCTGATGTTGAAGCCAGAACCTCCGAGCTCAGGAGCAGCCATGCATGCAGCCCCTTATACTTCATATACTCTGTGTTGTCTTCACCTTGGAGACAAACGGATTCAATACAGAGAGGCTCATTGATGGGAGGGGTGAGCGTGTGCTCAGTGAGTGTGTGGGCTAGCATTAACCACATATTGAACCCATCACCGCCCAGCAGCACTGGCATGAGCACGGTACGGCAGACCATCAGGTCCACACGACAGGACTAGGATGTGGAGGGAGTCTGCTGTATGGTTGGCAAGGCTATGCTTTTGTGGCCTACCACAGACTGAGGCTTGGAGTGTATCGGGAGTGTTGGTCTCTCTCTCTCTCTCTCTCTCTCTCTCTCTCTCTCTCTCTCTCTCTCTCTCTCTCTCTCTCTCTCTCTCTCTCTCTCTCTGGCATCTGAGAGTGTGTAATGTACTATACCCTCGGTGGTCTTGGGAGGTGTTGTTATGGCCGTGTGAAGGCATGCCTCTGCATTGTGATACTTTTTACATTTTTACGCTTTTATCCAAAGCGAGTTCGAATTAGAGATGACAGGGACAGTCTCCCTGGAGTAAACTGAGGGCTAAGTGCCTTACTCAAGGGCACACTAGTGGTGATGTTGCCAGGTGGCCTTCTGATCACAAGTCCAACTCACTATCCACTAGGCCACCACTACCCATGATACTCCTGACCTTGCTTCCCAGCCAGAGCCATACTGTTGTTACTGTACTCATAATCAGGCTCTGCGGTGAGTCACTTATCTCATCTGTGGAGGACAACTGGTTATAAGGCCTGTCGGGGTTTCTGTGACTGTACTTCTACGGTACTGCATTATTAGACCACTTTCACTAAGTATGGCAAAAAGTGACCTGACAAGGGCTGATTGTTTTGTTTTCGTCGGATGGGGTACTATGCTGAAATAAAGTACACTCACTGAACTCTTTATTAGGAACACTATACTTTGCTGTCAAAACAGCCTCAATTCTTTGTGGCTTTGATTCCACAAGATGTTGGAATCATTCCTTTGAGATTCTGGTCCACGATGACATGATTTGCATCACGCAATTCCTGCAGATTGTTCAGGCGCACTTTCAATTTCTACCACATCCCAAAGTTGTTCTATTGGATTCAGATCCAGTGACTAGGAAGACCACTGAATTCAATGTTGTGTTCATGAAACCAGTTTAAGATGACTTTTGCTTTGTGACACATGGTCCATTATCATACTGGAAATAGCTATTAGAAGATGGGTAAATTGTGGCCATGAAGGGATGCACATGGTCAACAACAGTACTCAAATAGGCTGTGGCATTCAAGCGATGATTGATTGGTAGATTAGATTAGATTAGATTAGATTAGATTCAACTTTATTGTCATTGCAGAGTACAAGTACCAGACAACAAAATGCAGTACGGTATATGGTATTAACGGTCCCCCCAAAAAGAAAGCATTCCCCACACCATTACACCACCTCCATGAATACGAAGTTGTGCAGGTGTTCCTAATAAAGTGTCTGGTGAGAGTATAAGATAGGCGGGCGAGATTTCCAGGAATCTGGACTGTTCTCATCTCCGTTTACAGTTAGTAAATCTGTGAGTCAGAAACAAAATATCCAGTGTAACAGGGAACCTCAGCACTTTCAAGGACACCAGCTCTACCTAGACTGACACACACGTACACACCCACACACACACACACACACACACACACACACACACACACACACACACACACACACACACACACACGGTAGATATGGGTCTCAGTCTGGGTCTGTCCGCAGGGCTAAACTTAGCAAGCTGCGACCCCTCACCCTGGCTTCCTCCGTTTATAATTACAGGAAGTGAGCACAGCCAATCAAAGAGGAGATCCTGGATGCATATTAACAAGCTCAATAGGGGCAGTAGTTGGAGGAGATGTGGAGGAGGGGGTGGTGGGTGGGTGGGTGGGTGGGAGGTTTTCCTTAAGTTTGAGAGAGAGAGAGAGAGAACATTGAGAAAAAAACAACGTTTTGAAGCACTACTCAAAACTGGTGCAACCGGTAGCCATCTCAGGAAGAATGTCACGAGAAAGTCATGAGAGTCATCCTGGACCATCCCCTCAGACTACTGTTTTATAGATGTCTGTTGGATACTGTAGGCAGTTACACGGTGCGAATGTTGGTGGCAGACAGAAAGACGGAGTGTCAGACATCCAGACAGGGTCCCGTAGAGTCCCATCCTGAGCTTTCCCTCAGGGTGTGTGTGATAGAGGAGAGTACTGCAGAGGGAGAAAAGAGGATATCAGCCCACTTTCCAATGACTTTTCCAGCCACCGAAATATCAGACTACCTTTTTATGATTCCCCTTTGTTCTCCCTCTTGCTCCTTTTGAGGAGAAGTGTGGGAGTAGATTGAAGCATTATGCTGTCACATCTCTCTCTGTCTCATGTGTACACACACACACACACACACACACAGCCTAATCTGAACACAGACTGAACACACATCTGATACCGAGCCTCGACACAGGTATGGCTTTTCCATCTATCATCCAATCCCTTTGGCTGCTGCCGAAAGCTGGCGTCCGTCCCACACACTGACACACTGTAGTCCCTACGCACACTCAGGCTCACTGGAGGAAAAACAACAGAGTCGTTTTTCCTCTGGAACACCATGCTCACGTCACATCAGAGATCCTGGGATCCAACAGCAGCAGGCCTCTGCCTGTGACCGCTCCAGACATTCTCCTCCCTCAGGAGGACCCAGAGACAGGTCGTATGAAAGAGGAGAGATGGAGGAGATATTATATCCTGTTGCTCGGGTTGCTCGTAACTCTTCATATGAACTAACGGAGGACTGGATGTCAGCATCGGGACAGGGAGCTTATCATCTCCTATGAGAGAAGCTGTGGCTCTTTCGGCTATTTAGTTTGGGCTGAACCGACACAATGTCCCAAATACTTTGAACATTTCAATTAGCATCGCAGGATGGATGGTTTAGTGACCCCCTAAAGAATGGCTGAGCAGTTTTTTATTATTATTTTTTTTATGACAAATGTCCCCCAAATGTAGTTAGAGGGGTTTTTCCCTCGCAATGTTGGGTGAATCACCTAAGGCCTGCTGTATACTGTAACTGCACACATCTCACCTCAATAGAGTCTCCAAAATCCTGTAACAAATGTACAGCCCTATTGTAGAGGAAAGGTAACATGGTTTCTTTGTTTTATAGTATTCCATATTACCCATTAGAGTAAACTAAGCTAAGCATCATACATAACAGTATAATGGTTATGGTGACATTTTCCGTGAGGATAAGTGAGTCCAATCACTTATTTTACGTTCCTTGAGTGGTGACGTGGGTTAGTGTGCCCCCTGTATCTGAGTGTACAGTATAGTGAGCATTTGATTGCCAGGAGATGTGCCCTTTCATAGTTCTACTGCAGTGTGAGAGCAGTAAGACTGTCAAGTGGTCCTCGGGGGAAATCACGTGGGAATGGTGTGCTGTCCTGTGGCCCCCCTCTGGTTCCTATCAGCAGAGAGGTGAAGGGAGGAGAGGAGCTCATCTTGTTCCACTTGGGGGTAATCCTCTCCTTCCCTTTAGGTCCACTGGCTCTTTGATAATTAGAGGTAATCCCCCCAACCCAAGCCCCTTAACCCCCAGACCCAAATATACTGTGAGGATCTCCAGTCTCTCTGTCTCTGTCTATGTGTGTGTGTGTGTGTGTGTGTGTGTGTGTGTGTGTGTGTGTGTGTGTGCGTGTGTGTGTGCGTGTGTGTGTGTGTGTGTGTGTGTGTGTGTGTGTGTGTGTGTGTGTCTCTCTCTCTCTCTCTCTCTCTCTCTCTGATGAAGGGAGGAGGAAAGGAGAGGCATGAATTACTTCAAGCTGCCTGGAAGGTCTGCAACCCTGTGAGAGAAACCTGACATCCTGTTATTAGAGAGAGAAAGAGAGAGACTGACAGAGGAGGGGGGAGAGAGACGAGAGAGAGAGAGAGAGAGAGAGACAGAGAGTAAGAGAGAGGTACAGTCAGAGACAGAAAGGGGGAGAGTAGTTGTACAGGTTTACATGGGCTGTTTATGAGGGACATCATTGGTTTGAAATGCCCTGATCCTAAACCTCACACTAAAACCCATTCACCTTTGCCAAGCAGGTATATGAATGGACATAATGTGAGAGTGCAGGATTTATCCCCTGACCATATATCTTTCTTTTCCAGGGGAGGACAGCAGCTGTGACTTTGTTTGGACGGCCACGATGACAGGCGGTTCTTTAACTTCACGTCTTTGGATGGTGAGTCTGTTTTCGCATCACTTCCTCAGAGAGAGAGAGTCTACGTGTATACATTCTCTAACAGGCAGTGGTGGGAATTGGGGGGGGGGGGTGTGGGCGGAAGCCATGGGAATCAAGTTCTGGTATTGAACTTGTTGGTATTAAAATACTGTGATTTCAGCATTCAATTGGCATATTAGCATTCAGCATTCACTCTGGACCCACCAGGGTTCCCGTAGTGAATTAATTCCCTTTTCACCACAGCTGAAGCTTGTCAGTCAAGTTTGTTGTTGTGACTTTATGTCTCTTTAACATTGTGTTATCTTGCAATAACTACATGAACATGGGCTGTTGACTCATCTCACTCCTACAGTTAATGGTTTTGTTGTTGCTTGGATCATTGTTTGTGCGTTAGCTTAGCTGAGTGTTTGATTGTCCTACTCTAGTCTCTTATTGGATTTCCTCTGCCGGTGTGTTTGTGTGTGTGTGTGTGTGTGTGTGTGTGTGTGTGTGTGTGTGTGTGTGTGTGTGTGTGTGTGTGTTTGTGTGAAGAGCTTAATGGAGGCTGTGTGGCACTGTGCCTCCAGAGTGGCAGGCTAATTGACTATCTGATGAGCATATTGATGGGGATGTAAGACAAACCACCACAGTGCAGGCTAATATAGTCAGCCCTGTCCGCTCTGGAGAGCTAGTCTAGACACAGGCACAGGCTAGAGTTAGAGATGCATGTGAGTGAATGAGATACAGTACACAGTTTCTCTCTATGCTTTATTCTCTCTTCACACACACACATACACACCTTTGTTCTACATTTACATTTACATTTACATTTTTGGCATTTAGCAGACGCCTTATTCCAAAGCGACTTACAATCAATACATTTGAATACTAAGCATGTGAATCAGCAGTCCACCATTCGTTGCAGGAAGAGTACTCTAGCTCGGGCCCGGGGCCACTGATAGGAGGAAAAACCTTCTCCCTATTATCGCCTTCTACTATTTTATTTTTTATTTTATTATTTTTTTTACTGGAGAAACTGAGAAACAGTACAATGGGGGCAATAGAAGTTCTAGGGACACAGTAGAGGGGAAAGCGGGTGTCTTTAGGAGACATGGTGGTGAGGGTCGGAAGATGTCTCAGGAGGAGCAGTTAAGATGTAACCTGAAGAGATGGGTCTTCAGTCTACGACGGAAGATGGGTAGTGACTCTGCCGTTCTGACAGCCGTGGGGAGCTCATTCCACCAGCGGGGAGCCAGTGTTGTGAAGAGACGTGATCGGGCAGCCCGACTGCTGTGTAGAGGAGGTGGGGCCAGTCGGCCAGCCGAGGTGGAGGAGCGGAGTGAGCGGGCAGGGGTTTGGGGGGTTACCATTTCCTTCAGGTAGGCAGGGGCTGTCCCTTTAGCTGCCTGGTATGCAAGCACCAGGGTCTTGAATCTGATGCGAGCTGCTATCGGGAGCCAGTGCAGGGTGCGAAGGAGAGGGGTGACATGCGAGTATTTGGGGAGGTTGAATACCAGCCGGGCAGCAGCATTCTGGATGAGCTGCAGAGGTCTAATGGCTGAAGCGGGGAGCCCAGCCAGGAGTGCATTGCAGTAATCCAGGCGGGAGATGACCAGTGCCTGGATCAAGAGTTGCGCTGCCTCTCTGGTAAGGAATGGTCGTATCCTTCTGATGTTGTAGAGGAGGAATCTGCAGGAGCGAGCCGTTGCTGCAATGTTCTCCGCACAGGATAGTCGGTTATCCAGGATCACTCCAAGGTTCTTGGCTGTCAGGGAGGGGGTTACAGTAGAGTTCTCCACTGTGATGGAGAAGTCTTGGAGAGGGCAGGCTTTCCCGGGGATGAAGAGGAGCTCAGTCTTGTTAAGATTGAGCTTGAGATGGTGGTCAGCCATCCAAGTTGAAATGTCAGCGAGACATGCTGAGATACGGGTTGCCACGTGTACATCAGACGGGGGGAAGGACAGGAAGAGTTGAGTGTCGTCTGCGTAGCTGTGGTAGGAGAGCCCATGTGAAGAGATTACCGAGCCAAGAGACTTGGTGTAGAGGGAGAAGAGTAGGGGCCCTAGGACGGAACCCTGGGGAACTCCAGTGGAGAGGGTTCGTGGAGAAGATAGCGATTCTCTCCAGGTCACCTGGTAGGAGCGGCCCGCCAGGTAGGAAGAAAACCAGGAGTGTGCGGTGCCAGAGATGCCCAGGTCTGAGAGGATGGAGAGAAGGATCTGGTGATTGACTGTGTCGAAGGCAGCAGACAGGTCAAGGAGAATGAGAACAGAGGAGAGGGAGGAAGCTTGGGCAGAGTGGAGGGCTTCCGTGACAGCAAGGAGCGCAGTCTCAGTGGAATGCCCAGCCTTGAAGCCGGATTGGTGGGGGTCTAAGTGATCCATCTTCCGGAGATAGTCAATCAGTTGTTTAGATGCCGCGCGTTCAAGGGTTTTGGAAGGGAAGGAGAGAAGGGATACCGGTCTGTAATTGTGGACAGATGATGGGTCAAGGGTAGGTTTCTTGAGGAGAGGCTTGACTCTGGCTATTTTGAAGGCCGCTGGGACAGATCCAGTGGATAGGGAGGAGTTGATTAGGGTGGTAAGGTAAGGAAGGATGTCGGCGGAAATGGATTGGAGAAGGGGGGAGGGGATGGGGTCAAGAGGGCATGTGGTTGCGCGCTTTGATGTGATAAGTGTGAGAATCTCATCGGGGAAGAGGGGGGAAAAAGATGACAATCCAGAGATCGAGTGTCGAGGGGGGAGTTTGGAAGGGGTGTTAGCATTGTTAGTGGGAACAGTGTTAGCATTGTTAGTGGGAGGAGGGAGCGGTGGGGGGAGAAAGGTGCTGCTGATGTCGTCCACCTTTTTTTCAAAGTAGGTGACAAAGTCATCGGTGGACAGGGAGGAAGGAGGAGGGGGAGGAGGTGGATTAAGGAGTGAAGAGAAAGTGGAGAACAGTTTTCTAGGATTAGAGGCAGAAGAATGTATTTTTGAATGATAGTAGGATGTTTTAGCAGCTGATGCCGAGGAGGCGTAGTTGGCAAGGAGAGAGTGATAGAGGTTAAGGTCATCAGAAAGGCCAGTTTTTCTCCATTTCCTCTCAGCTGCTCTGAGCTCTAGTCTACAAGCATGTAGCGTTTCAGAGAGCCAGGGAGCTCGAGGAGAGGATCGAGCTGGCTTCAAGGTTAGTGGACAGAGGGTGTCGAAGGATGAGGTGAGAGCGGACAGAAGGGTTGAGGATGCCGCATCAGTGGATAGAAGGGAGAAGGATTCGACAGAGGGTAGGGAGGATAGGACAGAAGAAGAGAGGGCGCTGGGGGACAGGGTACGTAGGTTACGACGAGAGGGTCTTAAGTGGTTAGAGGCTGAGAGGGAAGAGGAAGTTTTGAGGGGAAGGGAGAAGGATATAAAGTGGTGATCAGAAACTGGAAGAGGGGTAACGGTAAGGTTGGAAGTGTGGGAAGATCTGGTGAAGACAAGGTCGAGCTGATTGCCTGCCTTATCTGCCTCTCTCGTTCCTTTTGAGGAGGAGTGTGGGAGTAGATTGAAGCACTCGGCTGACACATCTTTCTCTGTCTTGTGTACACACACACACACACACACACACACACACACACACAGATACATACTCTTACAGTAAGTCAATAGTTACAATAGTCATTACTCACACAATTTGTGAACAGAAACTATCAGATAATTCTCCCTGCCCTGTAAATCACTTTGTCCCAGGGAGTCCCTGGGCATGTCTGTGTTTGTGAAGAGCTGGTTGTGCCATCAGCACAGGGCCCACTCTGTCTGTTTGTGTGTATGTGTGTATGTGTGTGTGTGTGTGTATGTGTGTATGTGTGTATGTGTGTGTGTGTGTGTGTATGTGTGTGTGTGTGTGTGTGTGTGTGTGAGAGAGACTGGAATGTGAGACGATACAGTGTCTCTCTCACCGTGGCACCTGATTAAAAAGTGATTGCGGAGCCGACTGTTGATTTGACAGTTAGCCATTAGCACTGTCCAGGTGGGACGGACTCTACAGTCACAACCTCCCAGCTGACCTGAGGACAGGTGAACCAGAAGGACCATAGCTGTCCACTACAGCTGACCTGAGGACAGGCTCTCACTCTAGGGAACTCCTGCTTGCTGCTGCGTGTCACTTTACTCCAGAGTTCAAGTCTGGGTTGTCTGAACGGATATGGAGCATACTGGTTTGGAATTGTAACTACGAACACAACGTGGGAGGATGGCCGTAGGATGAAGTGTGACATTTTGAGCGTAGCCATAAAAACACAATGGAGCAGTGTGACGCTCTGACAAGGCCTTCCTGTATGTTCTCCCTCCTCTACAGTTCCACACCGTGTCAGAGAGGCGGTGTTGTTGAGTTTAATTGGCATTCCTTTCCCATTAAGCAATGAACTTGCCACTACAGGAGTCAGGACCCATCATAAACAGCTAAACGTGCCTGACACGTCTCCAACAACATGGAGAACTGAATGAGAACTGAATGCAGGCTGTAGCTGAAGTCAGGACTATGAACAATACGATTGTTTTCCTTCACAGAAGACAATAGGAGCTTGTGTGTGTGTGTGAGAGAGAAGGGGGGAGGTTGGGGGGGGGGGGGGGGGGTGGCTGGGAGTCCCACCATGACAGTGACCTGATGTCAGGAGGAAGGAGAGCGCCATAGCGGAGTGTCTGTTTGGTTGGAGAGTAACTCACACCTAACAAGAATGTCAAGAATCTGTGTGTTAAAGTTCACGCTGTATCTCCATCTGCAGCTGGATCCTGGCAAATAAAAGACAGCTGTGTCTGTGTGTGCGTTGTGTGCGTGCATGTGTGTGTGTGTGTGTGTGTGTGTGTGTGAGAGAAAAAGCGAGAGAAAGAAGAGATGCTTGTACAATGATAAGAATGTTAGTGTGCATGACATTGGTTTCATTTAATTGGGTGTGTTTGGGTGTGCATTCTCCATGTGGAAGAACATCACAGTGACAGTACATTCTGTTCAGAGTGCACACACACACACACACACTCACACACACACACACACACACACACACACACACACACACACGCACACTCTCTCTTCTGGCAGACAGGTAGCGATCAGGATGTTAGACAATGTTTATATGCTATAACTCATTGGGTAATCAAAACACTGCAGGCCTCCTGACAGTACCTGGCACCTGTTTGAAGTAGAGTCAAGATTTTGCACTGCTCATTAATATACTGTCCCCAGCTTTGTAGTTGGACTCATAATGTATTTTATTCCACTATTATAACATAGGCAAAGGGTTATACATAAACATACTCTAGAGATTCAAATGCCCGCAATTCCTCAAATGTGGATTGCCAAGGGTTTTTCATTGTGATTGATTTCACCACTCTGAAAACATATCCATCCAACATCTGTTGACTGTCCTTTGAAGAATAAATGTAGTCTACAAAGGCTTTGGTCCAAAGTATGTCTCGGAGTATATTTGCAATCAAACCCTGCCGTGGTACACTGACTGATTTTGACAGCGAGTGCCATTCTGACTGCAAGTAGAGATGGAAAGACAGATGAAATCTATTTCTTTCTTGCCTCGTGTTATTCGCTGGCTGAACCCTCTGTTTTTGATGACGGATTCAAATGGACTTCACGTGTGCTTTTTACATAGATAGAGGCCGGAGGGTGATCTGAGCAATACCTGCACGGCTGCTGTCTGCAGGGAAATGTGATGACATCAAAGCTTTGCATGCAGAGTCCTACAGCGAGGACACCTGGGGAGCTAGCAGAGGGTTGGCTTTGCATAGACGCTATCAGGGGCTCCACCCTGAGAAGAGCATCTCTTATCCTTCACTGCCATAATCTCATAATTGCAGCCTCAGTGACATCCTGGAACAACTAAAAGATCATGAAGCAGACCGATGCCAATGGATGGTTTTTGGAAAGTGTAATATCCTCAGTATAACATAAACATAATAGGTACCAGGATCGGGGGGCGAATCCCTTTTCAATTCCATCCCAAGTGTCGAAAGTGTCTTTATTTCGAAATTCGGAAGCTTTTTATTTGCCGTAGAATGTACGTTCATAGTAGAATGTGAAAGAACACACACATAGATACTTCTTTTAATGAATGTTTGTTGAGTGTTTGTTTTTTCAATGGCAGTACCTAATTAAAATGGAATTCGCCCCCAAGGTTAATGGCGTGCCGTTCCTTTGAGGTGACGAATGAATGTTTATGGTTTCGGGGGTTGTTAAGATCACGAGCGGATCCTCAGGTGAGCCTGTGATCAGTTGAGTGTGTGCTGTCAGGTGTTCTACAGCCAGCCAGAGCCAGAATCAGCAGCACTCTGGGCATCCAACAATGGCTCACAGTCAGGGTACTGGCACATGGCTATTTCTGGAAACACTGATGGAAAATGTGCAGCCAGGCAGGTTCCCTTTCAATCAGCAGATTCAAGTATTAATAGTGGAGTGACACATGGGAACAACACACACGCACGCACACATGCACAGACGCACACATGCACACACACACACACACACACACACACACTCACACACACACACACTCACACACACACACGCAGGTTGGAATGACTGGCAGGTTTTAGCTCATATTGCAGGATTAGAGAGCCAGCCAAAACAAATGACGCCACACCTCGTGCGCTCGACCGTCCCAGGAGTGCTCTCCTCTCTTCCCTCTGTCGTCCCCGTACTCCTTCACTGTCATGGACCCCAGGAGACCCTCATCCACTATCTCTATTTGGGGGATTAGTATCAGAGGCCTCTAGCATCATCTGACTCCGGTTCACCATGCAGCTTTCCTTCCCTGTGCTGTCGCTGGGCGTCCCAGTCTCTGAGCTTGACTCTGCTCCGGTGATTCTCCCAGGAGCATACACTGTTTATGAACAAGCCTTTTAAAGTCACACTAGCTCTTATGAAGGGTGGACTACAGTATGCCTGTGTCCAGCTTGTTTTAGTCCCTTGTGGGGGGGGCAGGAGTGTGGATGCTTGTCCCTATACAGACAAGCTGGCGGTGGGATGGTGTGTTTTTTTTTTTCCCCCCCAAGCTCCGGGAACCTAAACCCTAAACCTGAGCTGATCGCTGGCTCGTTGTCTTTGTGACTCTTGGCGTTCGCCCGGGGAAGAAGGTTGGGGGGGGCGGCAGTACACAGCTTCACAGATATTTGTAACAATAACACAGAATAATCCCAATCATAAAGTATTCCTGGAAGGCACATCAACCCCTGTGCACACCGACCCTAAAGCGCTGCCTGCTTGCCTCTCTCGTCTATCCCTCTCTCCTTCTCCTCTTTCCCCCCATCTCTCTTGACCCTCTCTTGACCCTCCCTAGGTTGAATGTGCTGTAAAGCACTCAAGCCAACCAGATCAATCATTCATTGGCTCTCATGTCTTTACACATCAACCACATCTCCGCCTAATTCTCTGTCCAGTCTTACCAGACAGGCGCTCCTCTCCTCTCCTCTCTTTCTCTGCTGCTGGAGTCTAGCCTCTCTCCTCTCCTCTCCTCTCCTCTCTCTCTGCTGCTGGAGTCTAGCCTCTCTCCTCTCCTCTCCTCTCTCTTTTTCTCTCTCTCTCTGCTGCTGGATTCTAGCCTCTCTCCTCTCCTCTCTCTCTCTCTCTGCTGCTGCTGGAGTCTAGCCTCTCTCCTCTCCTCTCCTCTCCTCTCTCTCTCCCTCTGTGTCTGCTGCTGGAGTCTAGCCTCTCTCCTCTCCTCTCCTCTCCTCTCCTCTCCTCTCTCTCTCCCTCTGTGTCTGTTGCTGGAGTCTAGCCTCTCTGATGAGTCTGAGTGCTTAGGTACAGTACAGTATACAGCATTGTCATCTATGACTAGGGAGTCATCAACTTCATCCTCATTTCACGTATGAAAAACTGACGTCTTCCTTCTTGTGGAAATACACCCATCTCCACCTTCCCCCCCTTCTCTCTCTCTCAATGTGTCTGCTGCTGCAGTCTGGCCTCTCTGATGAGTCTGAGTGCTTCGGCTGTATACTGTACCTATCAGATTACATATGACTCAAGGTCTGTATGACAGAGAGTAGCTGCTACTCTTCTGTGGCCAAGCTTGTTATTACAGGTGTGTCATCCAGGCCTGGCACAGCTGACAATTACTCATATGTAGCTACATACTGTATGTATATATCTGCAGACGCAACACACATGTGAATGTCCGCATAACCCTCGTTCAGTCACTACAGTGCCGAACCGAGCTAAGCCGGGCTGAGCTGTACTGTGTTCGCCTGGTTATGCACCGACAGTAGTTGCTGAAACAGTGCGTGTGAGAGCCAGCGCAGTACATTATGGTCCGGGTCTGCCCTGTTGTGTGTCAAGTCCCTTAGAGACTCACCATGTCTTACACGCAAATGTATGAGGATTGGACCAGTGAACTTTAATGTTTGCTGAAACGATGAAATAAGATTCATCACCAATTTGTTTTTGTCAATTTTGTATTGTGTTATGTAGCACAATTTTATTGCCTATTTTAATGCCTTTTTTTGCCTATTGAAAGATACCTTCTGTGACCACCGGCAGTAACTGTTTTTGTCTTGTATGCTGCGTTGCATCTTGTGTCATGACAGTGTTCTCGACATAGACATGAACATCAGAGACTGCAACCTCAGTCTGTCATACAACAGCTTTGCAGTATCCCACATCTGCTCACCGAGCATAAAACACTAATCTGGCGATTATACAGTATAAACTGAGGCTTGTGTGTGTGTGTGTGTGTGTTTGCGCGTGTGTGCGTGTGCGTGCGTGCGTGCGCGTGTGTGTGTGTGTGTGTGCGCGTGTGTGTGTGTGAACAGCTGCTCTCCTGCTCTCCACCTGTGCTCCGTGGCTCAGAGCAGTGCTGCAGCAGTACAGTAGTCCTCTTGTACTTCTCAGATCAAGTTCAATTAATGAGCGTCTCAGCGCTGAGACTGGGAGTCTCTCTGGCAGGAAATTGGAGGATAAGCTGCTTTTGTTCCAGAGGGCCAACATTTTGTGGCTTTGTTGGTTTCCTGATTTATATTTGAGCTGGACACACACACACACACACACACACACACACACACACACACACACACACACATGCGCATGCACGCGCACGCCCGCTGGCACACATCTCATCATTTCAAACAAATGTCCATCACTCTCTGTAATGTTTCTCCACAATCAAGGGTTGTTTTCTCTGAGTGGAGACAAAGTGGTTAGGATGGTGGGTGTTCTCTCTCTCTTTAGGGTCTGTATTTATTTTACCATTTAACACACTCCCCAAATGAAGTATTCAGCGACCTGTTGGATTTCAGGACTGAGGTTTGAGGGCTATAGGAGAAGGGAGTGGACCTCTCGCTAGGGTCTACAGAAAGGCTTCAAATGTGAAAACGAGTGGAACTCCCAGGGTTTTCAAAACAAGCCTTGAGATTTCATTACACATACCTGGACAACTGAGAGCATGGAAAAACCCCACCATGTGACACACACACACACACACAGTCCACAACCAGAGCAGAGCAGCAGTAGGGCAGGTCAGACACTCCCGGGTCATAATAAGGATAATGCAAACTAAATACAGCAGTGAAAACTCTCCGTCTCTCTCCCAGGTATGACAGCCAACACATGTCAACATCAGAAACATGGTGGCCTGAACAGAACCACCGTCATCCATCACAGGCTGTTAGCCATCAGTCACTGCTGACAGGCCTGGGGTGAGGGTGGGTGGAGCGCTCTGTGCCCCTCTGTGGATTGGGCGGTGGTGGTGGTGGTGGTGTTATTTTGGGCTGTTGTTAGGATTTACGGAATAGCCTGGTGGTGCGGTGCAGTACATTAGGCCTGGTTCCATCAACATGTTTTGCGTGGGAGTAAGTTCTCTTCAGGTCAAAGCCCCAATGATGGATTCAGGAACCAAAAGCAGAAGATCTGGTGTTTTTTAAGACCTGACACTGTCGATTACTATGATGGACACTGCCTTGTCATTACATTACCACATCTCCCCAGTGCCGACTAGTCAGCCAACAGTGTGTGTGTGTGAGTGTGTGTGTGTGTGTGTGTGTGTGTGTGTGTGTGTGTGTGTGTGTGAGTGTGTGTGTGTGTGTGTGTGTGTGTGTGTGACAGTCTTTGATTCAGCAGACTGGGTGTACCATGTCTTGTTGGGGAGTAGGACTGTGGGAATGTGTGACTCCCCAGCAAGCCTGCCCAGTGGTAACATTATGTCTCCAGACTATAAATGAGCATGAGCCTAAACCAGCCTAGACAGCCCTGGGGGAGGTCTGCAGCAAGGGAGGGAGGGAGGGAGGGAGGGAGGGATGGAGGAGGGATGGAGTGGGTGGAGGTAGGGGGTAGAGGATTCCCTCACAAACCTAAACCGGCCCAAAGCCCCCTGGATTCCAGCGCAGAGATCCAAGGCTGTCTGTGTCAACAGGTCTGGAATGGACCACTGTTTGTGTGTGTGTGAGACGTGTGTATAGGGACACTGTCATTTGCACTGTAAGTGAACACCCCAGATATTCTGTGTCTGTTTCTGTGTGTGGACACAGGAATACTATTCCTATCCTGCTGGTTCTCTTTAAAGTCATCCTCTCGTTGTGGTCAGACGAAGCAGAGTGATACTGTTTTGTCTGATGTGTTACTAAAGTAACCCTAGTCTACTGCCTCGGTCCTGACCCATCTCCCCTGATGCAGGGTCACACCGCTGCCCCAGTGCACTGTGGGTTCACCATTGTCTTGACCCCCCCCCCCCCCTCCTCAGAGATGGATGGGTATCTAATCGTTTCATCATTTACTGTCTTACTGCATTAGACACAGGGTGAGAGGACAGCTGTGTGTGTGTGTGTGTGTGTGTGTGTGTGTGTGTGTGTGTGTGATAGGCGGACAGGCTATAGCCTGAGTAGTGTGTGATGTCTCTGGCGTGGCCAACGCGTGTCATGTGTTTTGTTTTACTGACCGGGCCGTTCCCAGTCGCCTGCTCTCTGATGCTGACACTCGACCCACAGGGTAATCAGAGAGGGATTTGGGGAGGCTTTGATCCCTGGTCTGTCCATGAAGGTTGCAGGGCCTGACTCTCAGTCCTAGGGGAGAGGCCTGCTATGCTCATTTGGTACTGGAGATGTCTTTGTGTGTGTGTGTGTGTGTGTGTGTGTGTGTGTGTGTGTGTGTGTGTGTGTGTGTGTGTCTATTGGTCTATCTTTCTTTTGTTTTTTGAATCTTTTTTATTTGAACCTATTATTCAATCGTCACTTCATTTTCTTGTTGTTGTTTTGTGGCCTGAGCTGCTGTAAATGCCTGAATTTTCCTATCTATCAGAGGCACTGGATATATAGTGTACCCCGCAAAAGTTCGCTCTTTTGTCGCTGTTTTGTCTGGACATCAGTAGCACTTCCATCCGTCACTGACGGATGACTCCTTTATGGTAATGTTACAGAAGAGTGTGTTTCCTTCATCAGTTCTGTTCAGTCTGGACATCACAATTCAGTGTGTCTGTTTCCTCAGCAATGGATAAGACACAACCGCCATGAATAATGGGAAGGATTCAGCCACAGTGATCAGAGGGTCATTTGAGGTCAAGCTGCGGGGTCATAGTCCTGTCCTGGCACCTGGAGCTGCTTTCTGGTTGGCTGATTGAGCGGAACGAGGACCACCTCCTCAATAACTAATAGCTGAGTAGGAGCCGGGAATAGGGAGCATCCATCATGGATTCCACATGATGACAACCATGACTCTGTGTCCCTTTCTCTAGTCTCTACAGACAGGCACATGTGTTGCTGTGTGGGGCCTCAGGACCGGAGAAATGCTCTCTGTCTGCAAACCAACACTCACCAACCACTGGCTCATAGAAAGTCTATCGACTCAATAGAATTAACTTGTGGTGAGGCTGGTGGAGGTAGAAATCGGAGGATGGGTTCATTGTACTGCATGGAATAGAATGAGGAATGGTATCAAACACGTGTACTTCAGTCAAGAAGGGAGCCTGCACCTTATTCACAAGACATTTCCAGCGGCTATTCATTTCACGGTCAAAGAGGGAATATCACACTAACGTGTTCACTTGAACATTGAGACGAAGTTTGGAGGTACAGGATGGAATGTGGAATTTCAGTCAAACCTTGACACTGACCTTCCTTCCCTGGCAGGGCCCCACAGCTCCATAACTGTAACTTTCTCTTCACTCCCCCCTACACACACACACACACACACACACACACACCTCCCCCACATCCCTTCGCAGGACTCCCATGGTCAAGGTCCTACCCCTGCTCTGCACTCTTTCGCTGCTTTATCAGTGAGCTTCCTAATCCAACCCAGCTGTTCTACTGTAAATGCAATTAACCCCCGTAATTGTGTGATGTTGATTTTGGGTTTTGTACACTTTCTCACTGACTGGTCGGTAGCCCGTCCTCTCCCAGGATGACATCATGGGTTTCGGGTTGCCCTCCGTGGCTTAGTTTCCCAGGAGTGCTGGGTTAGAGTGTAGACCTGGAGAGAGCGGAGCCAGAGCCAGAGCCACCCTGGGAATACACACTCACTGCAGTCTGACCCTGCTGCCTCGCACCACAGTGTGTTATTGGCTCACTTATGATGTGTTGACAGACCTGGCAGATGTGTGTTCCTGGCGTTCCAAATACTTTGCGAGTGTTATGGTTTGGGTTAGAAAGTTTGGGGATTATAGATGGAGTAAGGACAATAGTGTAAATTCGTAACATACCGGTTGAGTATGTTTTGAGTACTTTGTTGTGTCTAAATGTCAACATCTGCGTTCAGGTTTTGTGTGTGTGTGTGTGTGTGTGCGGGTGCGTGTGTGTACGGGCCTACATCTGTGCGTACATCTGTGTGTGTTTTCTGGTTCTATCTGTGTTCCCCCTTGTCTCTTTCTCATGCGAGGGCCCCAGCACACTCCTCTGGGAGATGAATGACATCATCGATAGTTGTGTGTGTGTGTGAGTTTTTTTCTTTTATTCTTCTGTTTAATCTCACGCGAAACCCAGTGATCTGGAATGGGATCAAAGGACGGGCTAAAAGCCACGCAAGGTAGCTCTCCCGCCAGCAGCACATCTTATGAGTCACTCTATGCAGAACAGAACAGCAACCAAAGACACAGAGAGGGGACGCCGCCAAGAACGTGTGGCTTTTGAGGCTGTTTGGATTGGAGATCCTATAACTCTGTCAGCACATTTTGTGTTCTGTGAGGAAGAAGTTTTCACTGGAATGATGTAGTAATGATGTGGAACACAATGATAATTCTACCCCTAGCCCCATGTATGATTTCACTCTGAACTCCTTACTGGGTGGGACTGACTGACTGTGGCATCATGGAAACCACTAGGCCAGGCTCTGCTTCGGTCTGGAGCAGCCGGTGACTCATTAGGGATACATCCCAGCATCATTAGATGAGTGTGAATGGAACTACACTACCACATTAGGAGTCCATGAATAGAACTCTACCACCACATTAGGAGTCCATGAATGAGATGATCATTTTAAATTTAGAACAATAATGAAGGCAAGAGATTATTTAGAAAAAAATAAGTGTGTGTGTGTCTGTGTGTGTGTGTGTGTGTGTGTGTGTGTGTGTGTGTGTGTTTGTGTGTCGGTGTTTGTGCTCTAGCTCTCTCTCTGTGTTGAGTACAGGCTCAGACACCTACAGTATGTGCTCGACGCTGGTTATCTCCAGTGAGGAGAGGATAAGGATAGGAGTTTTATCTACAGAATGCCAGAGTGGGCTTTGAGCTTTAGGTAACACCAGGCAGGCGGGGTTATTTTTCCCCCACATCATACACTGTACTGAACAGCAGAGCCTTTATATACTGTACTTGACCTTTGACTGTTCTGTGGTACTACACATTGATATGTTTTTTAGATTTAGTTTCATCCGAATATCTCTCTTCCCCCGGCGTGTGGAGTGTTGGCCCCTGGACTTCTGTGAGAAAGTCAATCATTCTGTCAGTCATCTGCTTCAGAGAGGAGGCAGAGTCACCGGAGCCGGTAAAGAAAACCTCTTCCTCTGTGATGTCAAATAAACATAGGCAGCCAGGCAGGCCCTCCCCCCCACTGTGTTTTCATAGTCCTCGGTCCCCTGCATGGGTACACGTGTTGATGTTAGAACCGCTACATCAACTCCGCCAGTCTCTGGTTCTGCTGCCCTGACATCACCACACACACACACTCACATACCACATACCACACTCACACACACACACCACACAGCACGCACCACACAGCACATAACCAGTTGTGCACACATATACGCACACACACACACACACACACACACAAATACACACACAAACAAATTCAGTTCACGGTGTCTCCATGGGAACACACTCCCATTCCCAAACAGGAGAATTAGAGCAGGTAGTCTGTCGGTTATGGATGGAAGGAGACACTGAGGCCATTGGTAATACTTGCAGTGTCAACAGAGAGTGGTATCTCAATGAGAGTGTATGAAAGGAAGGATTTGTCACTAATCCTGTATTGATCCCTCCAGAGGCAGCACGTCTGGTGAACAGACTCTGGCCCACACCTACACACAACTCTCAATGGCACGCAAAGAAACATATGGGCCGCATGCCATACCCTGGATCTCTACTTTTACATACTACAGAGACAAGCATGCATGCTACAACAAATTGAATTTGATTTGCAAGTCGGTTTTGATTAAAAAAACAATGCCATGACGTTTTTTGGGTTCTTTCCCCCCACGTACCGTAACTTACAGTAACCTACTGCGCAATCAGAATGGCACAATTTATACTTCATTTGTCTGTGGCAATACAGTACCTTCAACGTTCAAGTGATGTTGAAAAAGGCTTAGTAGGCAGGTGAAACAATAACAGCTAACTGAAATAGCCACACCCTTGTCAAATATTGGGTCACGATCATTGACCTAGGTCAATCAAGGTAAGTGTGTTCTATGTGCCTATTGGTTGTTGAAGAAGTGCAAACACAGTGATGGATGATAATCCCTCTCAGATATGGTAAATGGTAAATGGACTGCACTTATAGCGCCTTTTTTTGGGGGGGGGGGTGTGGAATTTGGAGTTCAGTGTCTTGCCCAAGGACATGTGGCCAGCCAGGGCTCGAACCGCTGATCTGCCAACCTTGTGAGCATTAGACGGCGACTCTACCTCCTGCGCTACAGCCGCCCAAATATCAGTCAGATATCAGTCCCTGGAGTCAATGCAAATCCACCAGGCAGCAGAAGCCCTGCCAAACCAGTCATCTGTGACTCATCTGTTTCTGGGACATTTCTCCCTTCTGAATGTAGCACTAATGGACTACATCACACCAAAGGAGTTGAAACTTGAAAACGGTGTGAACCGTTTCTTTCTTCATACAGATGCTTATTTGCATAAGCTCTCTCAAACTGTTTTGTCAATGTTATAATAGAGAAAATTATAAAACCCCCCCAAAATGTTCTGGGAAAGTACATTGACATTCGTTGGGTAGATGGGTAGCGTTGGGTAGCGCACACACCCACGCAGGCATGCACACACATGTGTGCGTGTGTGTGTGTGTGTGTGTGTGTGTATGTATGGAGCTGAGCAGGGGCTCTTAATCCTCTTGTCAGACTGTAAGGTGATAGGCAGAATAACTCACTAACTGTGTTTATGTGATGCTGTGGCTGCTGTTTGCATAGGGGGCCCAGCGGCCTGGGCTCTGCTCTCTGCTGCTGGATGGTGAGGGCTGAGGTAGACGCACAGGGACGCTACAGGAATACATACATAATTTTACCTTACATTGATAAATATAGTGTGAGGGTACATTCATGAGAGCCTTTTACCACTGTACACTATACAGTGTCCCCTCTTTTACCCTAATAGTTGTATCTTTAGGAGATAAAGTGTGTGTGTGTGTGTGTGTGTGTGTGTGTGTGTGTGTGTGTGTGTGTGTGTGTGTGTGTGTGTGTGTGTGTGTGTAAGAGGGGGAGGGCAGTATGTGTATATCTTATCCTCTGGTGGTATTTGTGTTCTGAGCAGAGGATACAGTACTGTGCTGCTTTGTGTGAGAGTAATGCCTGATTAATCAAACACAGTGTTGGCTTCCAGTTTTAACTGATGTGCATGTCACTCCACCACCATACCGCAGCAGAGAGAGAGAGGTGAGGGGGGAGAGAAAGAGGGAGGAAGAGAGAGAGAGAGAGAGAGAGAGAGAGCGAGAGAGAGCTGTGCAGGGAGCTGTGTTCAGGTGTGCTGTCAAAAGGAGCTGTCACCACTTCATTGAGGGAGTGTGAGGGTGGACTGGAGGATATGTGAATAGGATTAGAGAGAGTGGGGGGTGAGGCTGAATTGTGTGGAGATTTCAGCACTGAAGTCAGAGCCTCACACAGGAATGTGAGTGATTTTAACCGTGCTTGGCAGTGGTCCAGCTGAAGACACTGACCACCAGGTAGGGAGGGAGGGAGGGAGGGAGGGGAGGGAGGTTCAAGACTTCTTGACCTAGCAACCAATAGTGAGGCTGAAGAGTGAGAGATATACCAGAGAGAGGGAGAGGGAGAGGGAGAGGGAGAGGGAAGAGTTAGAGAAATACCAGAGAGAGGAAGAGGGCGAAGGAGAGGGAGGACAAAGGCAGGAGTGTGACTGGGCACCCAGTCGGAGCGTGTGATTTACATTCTAGCTTTGTTCGATGAGATCACAGTTGTGGCAGATGCAGGGGTAGACTGACAGCAGCTGTTTAGTTCCTCTCTGCTCTCCAGTTACTAGGGCTGGCAGTGCCCGCCCATCAGGGATGGGCAGAGGGGCACATTGCAACCCTCCGCAGCCCTGTAGGCCTAGTGCTCTGAGGGTGGGCATAAGGAGACTAGAGAGGCCGCAGCATTCCTACTCCAGTCCTCTTGGCATGGGAAGAGAGGGATGTGATCAGGGGTGTCATAGAGTGATGTGCTGGTTACATGACACAAGACACAGCTGGTCAGACCTACCATGACTTTTGAGAGAGAGAGAGAGAGAGAGAGAGAGAGAGAGAGAGAGAGAGAGAGAGAGAGAGAGAGAGAGAGAGAGAGAGAGAGAGAGAGAGAGAGAGAGAGAGAGAGAGAGAGAGAGAGAGAGAGAGAGAGAGAGAGAGAGAGAGAGAGAGAGAGAGAGAGAGAGAGAGAGAGAGAGAGAGAGAGAGAGAGAGAGAGAGAGAGAGAGAGAGAGAGAGAGAGAGAGAGAGAGAGAGAGAGAGAGAGAGAGAGAGAGAGATACTTACGATATATACTATATTGGAGGTTTTAACCTGAATGAGAATGATTGTAACCCCCTTCAGCGCCTAGCTGTTTTGCTAGATTTTCGGTCTTGCTGTTTTAATGGTCTATATGGTGTGTGTGTGTGTGTGCTGCCTGTGACCTGCACACAGTTTTACTGTACCCACGGGGGCCAAACCCTGCCAACAGCCTGCCACTTGGCACCTGTGCCCACCTAGTCTGCCATCCTCCCCATATGGTTTGGTCAGATTTATGAGCCACACAGACGTTCTCTGATGCCTACAGGAACATTCAATTACTGTACAGGTTTCTGCAGCACTAAGCTGGCTGGCTGGCTGGCCGGTTGGTTGGCTGGCTGGCTGGCTGGCCGGTTGGCTGGCTGTCTGGATGTGGTTGGGTTATTTTCCCTGTTATTTTTACATAATTTTTTTAACATATTTTTACAGCTCTTACTTGGTCATTCGTACGTTTTGCTTTCAACAGAACAGCTGAATAACTTTCCCCGAAATTAAAAGACCATGGTTAAAAAATAAATAAAAATAAAGGATTTCAGGTAGATACTGTATATACAGTATATAACCATTGAATATTTACTGCTCATACCAACAACGGTCGACTGTTTCCAAAGCCATGGCTTTCAGTTGTCTAATTGATAGATCATGTACCAGTGGAAGAGCCATCACCGAAGGAGTGAAATTGCTCACTGTCCAAAGTTCACACACCTTGTGTCCATGTGTGTCCACATGTGCTTGTGCAGTACTGTATGTCCTTGTGCTGCTTCACTGATGTTACTGTCAGTCTGATGTTATCGATGAAAACACAGGAAACACTCGATCGCACATGGCAGCGTTCACCTTTCTCTGACATCTTTGGCAAATGATTGTGAGTAATGGAGTGAGGAGAAACTTTTGGTCCATTTGTTCCCATAATTACCCAGGACAATCTGTTGAGCATTTGTAACAGTGTCCTATCCGTCAACATGTCGACATCACCTTTCACTGCTTTTATCATCTCCATCTCTTTCGTGCCCTGCCCCCCCCCCCCCCCATTTTACACACTCACACAACATGTCCCCTTGACCAACATATTTTTGCTACTCTCCCCTGTTATTACATATATATACATATATATATATATATAAATCAAAAAGTTTGGAAACGTTATTTCAGTCGATTGTTCCTCCCCTTTAATAATACCAATTGGTATTGTATTTTATATCGTTGGAAAGCCTGATTAGTCACCTTTACAACGAGGTACAACTTGTAAGGATCATGCATTCGTGAAATGAGCAACACAGCTAAACGTGTGGGTAGTGGACCAAAAGAAATTGCCAAAATCCCCTGCAATATTCTTCTGTTGGTATTCACTCTCGTTTTGAGCTTCAAGTGCTGGCAGGTGTATGTCAGTCACAGGTGTGTGACTGGCACCTGAATGGCACCTAATTGACAGGAATGATATTCTGGGGCCAGTGGCGATCCCATATCTCCAGAATCTGGGACCTAACTCCATCCTCCCCACAGAGCCAGGATCATCACAGAGTACCTCCAGCATTTGGGAGTGGAGAGGGTGGAATGGCCTGCCGTGAGTCCAGACCTCAACCCAACTGAACACTTGTGGGATCAGCTTGGGTGTGCTGTACGTGCTAGAGTGACCAACGCAACCATGTTGGCTGACTTGCGGCAAATCGTAGTTGAGGAATGGGATGCCATCCCACAGCAGTGTGACCAGGCTGGTGACCAGCATGAGGAGGAGGAGCCAAGCTGTTGTGACTGCGTACGGATCTTCCATACGCTGCTAAGGTCCCTGACAGTGTAAAAATGGCCAATATGTGTTGTTTTTTCCTTATTACTGTGGGAGAGTGCAATCATCCAATCCACCGAGCAACTCAAAACGAGAGTCAATACCAACAGAAGAATATAGGGGATTTTGGCAAATATTATAGGGGTTTATATAACTAAAGATGATCCGTTCTCCCTAGATCCAGTAGGTGTAGGATCTGCTAATTGACACCGTGTTTGTGGGCTGTTCAAACACGGTGGAGCTAGGACACAGTGATTTCCTCATGTTGGAGAGCAGCGTGGTGCTGGGGAGACATTAATGAGAGACTCATGCCAACAAGTTTCCAGGCTTCACGGCCAGCAGCCCCAGTCAGGAGGGCAGAGAACAACAGAACACAATTATTTACAGGAATGCAAAAAACTTTTCCATGGAATCCGACTGGATTTATGAGTATTCCTGACTCCAAGCATCCTCATGTACCAAGCCCAAGTGGTGCGATAGGAGAAGGACAAGCCAACATCGGAGGTAAAAGGAGGTGAACTTCAATGTAGAGGTGACGGGATTCGATTTTGTGCAGGAGAAGGATGACATCATATGATAAGTGGTTCTGTATTGGATTATGATCTCTCAGGGAAGGGGGTAAGAGAGGTTAGATTGACAAGGGAATTGAACGAAGTCACGGAATTGGAGATTGAATAAGAGTTGTTGTTGCTGGCAGGAGATTTTGATTGGATAATTAAGATTGATCAGAGAGTTTCAGAGAGAGAAAAAATATATTTAGGTACTGTCTTTTCCTCTGCTTGTGTCTCGCCATGGCGTACGTTACGACAAATCATTGTAACAAGGGATAGACTGGGAGATTACAATGTGCCTGTCTTGGAACAGATGAAAACTAAGCATTTTCATGACATTCAGCCCTAAGGAATTCACACTATCACAATAGAACCTGTGTTGAGAAAGAAGAGTCGGCAACGGTTGTGGAGTAACCTGATAACAACCACCAACGATTTATAGAATTTATGATTTATGGTTGTTTTATTTGCTAGTTAATCTGACTAGGCTGACACAGAGCAGCCTGAGGCCTGGAAAGGCCAGGAAAGGCCTGAGGGCCTAGGCTCCAGTCGCTGCTGTCTCTCTCTCTGCCCTTCCCTCAGAGAGCCAGTTTGATTTAGTGGCACTGACTGTCTCTGACAGAATGATTACACCGGCTCTGTAAACAGTGTACACAGGACACCATGCATTCACACTGCCACAGGGAACTAGCTGGGCTGTTGTCATAGGCACACTTGTGGCTCATGTTTTTAAATGAGAAAAACACATGTGGTTTTATCGGATTATACTATATTTAAACAGTTTTCTACATGTACTGTACCTTTTGTGTCTCTATAGTTAGTAAATGTTAAAGTCTTCAAGTCTGGGTCTCCAAGCTGAATTCAGAGTATGACATACAGTAGCATAGACTTTCCCAAACTTGTTTAAGTAGAACATTCCTTTAGAATCATTCCTTGACATATTGAGTTCTGTCCAAAGAGCTTTTGTGCTTCTTGATTACATGAGCAATCAAATCAGGTTTATCGAATTATTCCTTGGTCATGTAATTGATTAGTCGTTCTTTGGTTAATCGAATGCGATGTGTTGTAATAGACAGAGGTACCATTCTGTGGTGGTAGGGGGGGGCGGGGCAGAGGGAGGTCAGAGAGTCAAGGATATGCCTTATTGATAGGGAACTCGACAATGTTATGATTATATCTTGACAGTTACAAAGCTGTTTTGATTGATGCAATCGGCTCAAAGGAGCCTTCCCCTCTTGAACTTTTGGCAGGGTTCCTCAGGATAACAGGCACTTCTGAGGGAGTGTTATGCCTGTTATCCTCTGCTGTCTGGTGCACATCAATAGTATATTTCCATTAATCAGGGACTGATTTCAAGTTGGAAGACGAGAGTGAACTGCACAGCCAATCAATGGCTCCGATTGATCAGTGAATTGCCAAGGAGCAACCAGAGCCAGCAGTTAGACTGCAGAGTTTGGCTTTGTTTGTTGTTAGACTGCCTCGGGTCTTTGGCTGAGAGGGATTGTTCTATTTACTCCATCTGAAATACCTTCAAGAGCACTGCAGTGATACAGTATGTCTCTACTCTCAGAAAATTGTATTGTATTTTCCATGACAATATAATGACTTTCCCCATCTTGAAGGAGTCAGATATACCAAATTCAAACAACCTGTTACCTCAATAACAGTAAATTACCTCAGTTGGTAATCAGTAACATTCACCATGTTTTTTTTTTTTTTTTCATAAAAGACTGACTGACCGCAATATTCGGTAATATCTTGATTGCAGATGAAATACAAAAAAAGGAGTCTAAAAACTGAATACAGACACCGAGTCTGTTCTATTGAAATGTATGAGAGCTGTGGGTGGTATCTGACCATCTCAGACCATGCTCTCTCTGGCCTGGCTGGTGTTGTGTTCCTCGCTGTCAGCAGTGTGGGTCGTGGTGGCCACAGTGATGCGCTCTTACAGTAAATGAAGGAGTGATGTTTCAGAGATGGATAGCGTTTCCAGTACTTATCGACTGCTCTGAGACGGACTGGGATGGGGGGTGTACTCAGATACATTAGCAGCAGAAAGTCTTGACAGTGGAACGGGGATGAGAGAGGGTTTGAGCCAGGGAGAGGGGTAGAGGCATTACCCTGCTCATGCAGAGAGACATCGATCTGAGCTCCATCGCCCTCCACAACCCACTTCCTGTGTTTTCATCGAAGCTGTCATTGGAAGAGAGCAAACAACAACGTCAGGGGGGAAAGCTACTGATAGCTTCATCTCTAATGCATTCTGCTCCCCGAGGAGGAGACTAACATGCCATCACATGTGGAATGCTGCAGCAAAACCAGCAAAAGGTGTAGATAGTCTGCATGTACTGTACAGTATAGAGAAAGTGATTTATGAGACTACTTTTGTTAAAAGAAAAATGCTACTCATCCCAAATGTGCAATACAACTGTACGTTGTTGAGGGTTTTCATAATTTTTAAGAGAAAAGGGAGGATTCCTCTGTGGCCTAAAAATAACAAAGTCTTTAACAATAACAATGTCTTTGATGCCATATAGAGAGTAACTGATATCATAGTAACATGCACATGTTCAAATGTCAGCACCGTTCTCTGAATAAACAGTCATCATGGGTATCAACGGTCTCTTTATCCCAAGTAGCAGATCAGTAAATGTTATCTTGAAAAACTAGGCATCAGGCAGTGACCTCCTTCATTCAGCTGAACGTTTTAATCTGTTTTTTAATCCGCTTCTCATGTTGACGTACTGTATATTGTGAAGTATGGAGGGTTTTATACGTACTGTATACTGTGAAGTATGGAGGGTTTGGTAACACAAGAAACTGATTACGCTACTTCAGTTAGTCGTCTACAGGATCTGGCTGCTTGCCTGTGTGTGTGTGTGTGTGTGTGTGTGTGTGTGTGTGTGTGTGTGTGTGTGCGTGTGTGCGTGTGCTCGTGCGCTTGTGTGTGGGTGCCTGCATGTGTGTCATTGGCTGTGTTTCTGAAGCTTCTATTATCTGATCAAATAAGAGTTTTGGATTAACTCAGTTTCCTCCACTTAATGTCATGGAAGCATCATATTTTCACACCACACAGTCCAGAGTTGGTATTCTGTAAAACGTGCTTGGCTTCTGTATCATACCTTACTTCTGAGTAGGGCTGCAACTAACGATTATTTTGGTAGTCGACTAATCTGTCGATTATTTTTTTCGATTAGTCGTGTGGCCGCGGGCTCCAGTGCATGTTGTACCTCACCTTCTCAAGTCTGCACACCTGTGAATGTCACCCTGTTGTCCAGTCTCTCTGGCTTAACATACGTTCCCATTGCAAATTCAAATAATGACTCATGAAATATTTGAATTTGGACCTTCCAAAACATTTAATACATACAATAATCAATCTCTGTTTCAATGAAACTAAATAATAAATAAATTAAATAATACAAATGAAAGTGCAAATATAAACTTTAAAACATTTTTTTTTATATATATCTAAAGTTTTTTTTTTTTTTTTATATACGATGCGTCGACACTAAAATTCCACGTCGACGACTTTTTATGATCGACGTCGTCGATTATGTCGACTAATCGTTGCAGCCCTACTTCTGAGGTCCTGATGTTCTCTCCTCTGGATTTTGCTTAGATTGTTTTTGACTGATAAGGAATGATGACGACTCTTTCTATCCCATGTAAAAAAAAAAGAAAAAAAAAAGCAATACCTGTGTTTAGAACACATTTCTTTGATTAGGCCATCTTAGTGCAGAGGATCAGAGGGGATTGTCTATATGATCTCTTCTGAGGAGGAAGGAACCCCTGGACTTCAGTGATTACTATCCTTGGTTGTGTTTCCACTTCACTGCACATGAATTATGTCCAAAGTGCTCCATAATCTTAGACAGATGTGAAGGGCTAAAACAAACGATTGTTCATTTCAGCATTCATATGTCACACATGTCACACGTCTCTCTTCTCAAACACATACTTGATCAGAAACATCAAGTCCCTCTCTTCCTCAAGTCCCTTAAGTTATTTTTAAATGGAGACTATGAATAGACCATATTTCAGTGTTGAATATGTATTACTGTAAAACTGTATTGCTTGGTTACGTAACAATCATTTTCTTCCGAAATAAATCATATACGCAACATACCAAAATAAGACTATTTTGTATTGCGGTAGTCTACAATTCCAACTGCATTCCCATGTGTTGTTGCAAGGCCTTATTATAGTGTCTGTCTTGCTAATACTGTACCAGCCCCTAATTATGAGCTATTAAAAACTAAAACAAAAAATAACATGCCTACATCATCTGAGGTATGGTGTTGTAATTGTTGCCAAACATTTGTTCCTGAGCTGCTGACACTGTTTTATTAACTAGAGACACTAGAGAATAGGTGTTCAGTTTTTCCACCATGTGCTCACTATGTAGGCCTGGATCAGCCGAGGGAAGGACAGATGTGTGGCGACTTTGTCTGTGTTAATACAGTGAAGATGGTTCGGTGTTGACTTACCATGCATGGGTTTCAAAATATCTGAATATAGTTTTTTCAAGGGTTGTTCCCCTTTCTGACTAAACAAAGTAAAACTATACTAAGTAAACTACACTAGTTTGTTATAAACTGTACTATTACATACTATACAGTACTACTATACTACTATGGTATACTACTATACTACTACATCTATTTTCTTTCATCTAAGTCTGTGAAAAGGCCATAGAGTAAATGGTGTTTGACATGCAGATTATTGACTTTTGATTATGGATTTTTATTATTGAGTTTTAAAACAGCTTGTCTTCTCCACTGAGTCATGTGGGGCTGCTGGGGATCGACCCACACTGTTAAGAGTGTTTCTCCTAATTAAGGAAACCGCCGCCTGATTGACAAATGAGCCCTCGGCCAGCCACCAGAGCAGAGACAGGGTTTCCCTGCCAGGATTGCAAGGTCCATGGATTTCCAATCAGACACCGGAGCAGATGGTTTCGCACTCAGAATGTTCTCAGAGCAGGGCAGGCCCAGAGAGGAGAAGAGAGGGGAGAGGTGGTGGGATAGAAAAAACCCTCACCTGCTTCTACAAGGTCCAAGGAGTTGGTGTAAGTCAACCACTAGAGGATAAGCAACAGGTAGAATTACAGGACATGAGTTAATCATGGTGGATTTTGGGGGGTAGAAAGTGGTTCATTCTGGTCTGTTTATTTGTGTGGTTCGTTCTGTGAGAACACGGCCAAGTAGAGTTCAGTAGAGCAGCAGCTGGACTGTTGGGGCTGAGTGAGTCTGTATCTGCGTCAGTATCTAACGGCCTGGAGGAACCCGGGAGATGTCCGGAACGTTCTGCTCTGCTGAGAGGGAGAGTCTGGGAAGAGCTGGGAAGAGTCAGGACTCTGACCTCAGTGGAACGTATTGTAGAGTAGTGTGTGTGTGTGTGTGTGTGTGTGTGTGCGTGTGTGCGTGTGTGTGTGTGCGTGTGTGTGCGCGTGCGTGTGTGCGTATGTGTGTGTGTGTGTCCATTCAGAAACAAGCCATCCGTCAGGCGATTAAGGCTTATCTTTATTACCCATCTCTATTTATTATTGTAGGGATCCAGACTGTCAGACAGATAGTGATATGGGTGTGTGTGTGTGTGTGTGTGTGTGTGTGTTATCTGTGATCTGTATGTGGTCACGCAGGTGAGCTCTGAGAGTCACCACAATCTTGGGTGAGGGTAAGGGCGCATATCAGAGTCTGAATGACAGTGGTCAGTTTTGACTACTGTTGAGAGAGGGGTGGGGTGGAGTAGGATTAGAGAGAGAGATGGAGTGACAGAGAGAGAGAGTGGTAAAGAATGAAGTAAACAGACATCCTCTCTTCCTCACCTTGCCCTCATTCTAGCTGTTACGTTGTGACAACATGTTTGTTTGGAGACAAAGCAACAACATCTGTGTGCCTCCAGCATGTGGTTTGGTCTGTGTGGAAAACAGGCGAACACCTTATGGCGCATCAATTATTTTAGCTAGTGACAGCCAGTCATGTGGGATAGGGGCTAAAAATACTTCTCCTTTTTCACCCCTCTCTTTGTCTCTCTTTTCCATTGCCTCCTGTCTCAGCGAGTGTCTGTCCGTCTGTCCGTCTGTCTGTCTGTCTCCCCTCTCACCACACTCTGTCCCTACTGTATATAATATATATAAATACTGTATATCATGTATATATATGACTAAGAGCCAGGCTGAAGGTATATGTCCTCCCCCCCCCCTCCCATATACTCAACCAGGAACAAGGGAGTGAGGGAGATAAAAAAATTACATAAAAAGGAGCGGAAAAAATGGAGCGAGCGGACAAGGACGCTAGACGAGGTGTATGGTATCACTGCGGCCCTTATACACTTACACACCCACACAAAAGAGCTTTCAGGAGCTCTGCGAAGGGAGGGGTTCGTCTGCACATGGAAAATATGCACAGGACACTCTCACTCACTCTCCTCCACTGCTTCCCTTACTCCCTCTCTCAATCACACTCACACACACACACACAGTACAGCAGGTAGTCTACCGTCTACTGTAGCTGCTGCACCTCGGCTGGAGGGTGTGGACCTTACTATGAATAGCCTCTGAATTATAGAGCCATAAAAACGACATTAATAAAAACATAATTCATCACAATGGCTAGAATGAATCTATCTATTTTTAAAATATATGGATAGGTCATTTGCCAGGAAAAAAGACCACCTGTCAGGCGTCAGCCGCACCAGTGAGTGAGAGATACTGGGGGGGGAGAGAGAGTGTGAATAGACTGGTCTCTCTTACTGACACTGGATGGAGTGTGCTCTCTGAAGGAAGGGCTTTATGAGAGCCACAGAGGCGCTGGGTCTGGAGGGGTGTGTGGCAGTGGCAGGGATCTGGGCACAGTGCTGGGGGGAGGAGGGCCTGTCGAGCAGGGCTCTATGGTACACAGATACTGGGTCGCACTACAACAGAGACTAGACTATGTTTGGTTGGCCATGCGTGACAGATGATCATACAGTACATCTAACGGAGCACAAGGGGTTGTGTGCCCTCTTTGTTTGAGGGCAGAGGGTAAGATTCTCTCTGTCTGTCTGTCTGTCTCTCTCTCTCATTCTCTCTCTCTCTGTGTCTTTGTCACATGCACGCATGCAGACACACAAGTACGTACAGACACACACACGCACACGCACATACACACACACACACACACACGCACACGCACACGCACACACACACACACACACACTGTTAATTAAAGCATAAGCAGAAAACATGACCCCCTGTCTCTCAGAGCTTCTCTCTTCCTCATTATAAGTTATTTCTGGCATAAATACTGTTATGTAAACTTATTATTAATTTAGTGTTTATAATTCAGCCACATTTTGTTTCATTTATCAGGGAGTCCCAATTACCTCAGCTCCATAGTTTAGTGTGCATATTGTTTTTGACAGATTTGACACAAACCACATCGTCCCGTTGACCAAACTCCGGAGTGAACTCCTCCTGCACTCTGGCTGTGCTCAGACATTCCTACACGCGCTCAATGCACACTCGCAATTAGTGCTGGTTAGGGAGAGTGTGATATTGTGAATACACCCCCCTTTTTCCCATAATTACAGCTTCTGTGAACCCTAGAGCACCTAGCCCTTCTGGGCGCCTCTCTCCTCTTCCAACAGGACGGCCGAACCCTGCTCGTCTGCTAACCCTCTCTTCTTCTCTTCCTCCTCCTCTCTTCCTCTCCTTTCTGGTTCCTCCGCCTGCTCTTCCACAAATACACCAATGAAGGACTTCTTCATGTTACCTGGACGTCCTACTGCATTGCCCAAGCTGTACATGAAGGAAGAGGTGTCTCATACTCCTTTCTCTGGCTTTCTGTCTCCCCCCTAACTCTCACCCCCCTCTTCCCTCTTTGCTGGACATTTTCCCCCCTCTCTTTGATCCTATTGTTTTTACGGTTCCCCTCTCCTGCCCTCTCCACTGGTTAATTAGCACCTCGGTTGTTGTAAGGCCTAATTGGAGGAGGGAGACAGGTGGCGCCACTCTGTAGCGATCAGCCTCGTTAGCGCTCGCGGTAGCGGTAGGCCGTGTGATCTCTTTGTTTTTGCTGTGTGAATGCTGCAGGAAAGGCATGAACTCTTGACGCACTCACTCACAGAGAACCCCCCCCCCCTGCCCCCCAGCCCCTCCACAACCCGCACTGGGCTCCTGCTATTGTAATGTGTCAAGGCTTTTTACACAAGCACCACAACAACCCCAAACAGCAGAGACAAAACATGTCTCTCCCTGACAGGCACACTGCTGTTGGTGTTAAAATACCCAGGTGTGTGTTTGTATGCAAAAGAGTACTCCGCATCAATATCAATGTTGAGCATTATACTATTTTTATAGTTATTTCCCCCTATATCTATTGGTGACTCTTACTAGGTCGTTGATGGCTAGGGTGACATGTACCTGTCTAGTAAACTTCTTGTGTTGTGTTTACTGCCCAGCCTCTCTACTGTATACCATAGGCTCAGTGTGTAGTAGGGATATACCGAAGGCCTGGTTTGTGAGTGTCTGTGTGTGTGTTTGTGTGTGTATGGATGTGTGCAGGCGTGCGTGACTAGGTGCGTGCATGTTTGTGTGTGAGTGTGAGTCTGTACAGTATATGTATATAGTAGCGTAGGGGTGGGTCGTGTTTGTGCCTCAGACGCTGGGTGTCTACACGAGTCGGACACATCGGCGGCTAATGCAGCCAGGCAGGTGTGGGGGTCACAGGGGGTTTGTGGGCCAGTGTAGTGACCCCTGCTGTCAGCTCGGCTCAGCTTTGCCTGACCGTCAGCGGAGCCCCCTTAATTAGACCCTTTGGTTTACAGTGTCCACCAAACAGAGCGCAGACACCAGGAACAAGGCCTTCATTAAGAGCCCCTGGTTGACTTGGCCAGCGAGCCACCAGCTTTTCTCTTCACTTCCTCACCACATGGTCATAACCCACATTCAGAACCACGTTATGAAAATCTTGTTCTATTTTTTTCTTTTCTTTTTTAATTGAAAGCACCTGTTCTCAGCCACAGCGCAAATATTTACTTATGTCAAGTAGTTGGGGTCTTTTCTATTAATGCAAAGGGGACTGTTTGGTTAAGAAAGGGCTCCCCCTGTCTTGTGTTCTGGCTCCACAGCCAAGTTTTTCTGTGGCAAGTTTTAAAGCTAGTGGAGGGCGTGTGGTGAGTGTTGATTGCTCAAGTGCTGCAAGGATTCCTTTTTTTTGCAATATTGTTTTACAAGCGTCTGGAACAACAGCTCCTCTGTTCCACTATGTTTCTGTGTTTAATGAAAGGGTTAGTGTGCAAACCGACAGCTACAGCCTGGCCACACCAACCTGCAACCACCTCACTGCTGGGCCCTCCAATCCATTAGCACCGCGACACAAGCGCTAGGCTAGCTAACCGTAAAGCCTCTCCTTTGCAATATCTCACTTTTTTACTGTGGTGAGCACTGATATCACAAGTGTGTTGCAAGCATTTTTATGAGCAGATATGAGATTGAACAAACTGAACAGGAGTGTTAAAGCATCCTATTTTATTCTCGTTTCCATTCTCTTTTTGTGCGCATGAGCATGGTTTTACTCAGCTAAATAAATCAAATAAACAAAGAAATTGTACTGTACTGTAAAATGTGTCTCTCTCAGAATGCTCAGGTTCATTTGAATGTACAATACGTTCTGACGTTCTTATTGCTCATGACTAAAGATGTATAGTTCTGACATGATTTTACCCAGGGTGCTCTGTGTTGTTATTGTTCTGGTAAGATTTGTCCTTGGTAGTCGGAGGTACACCGAGAATTACACCTTACTTGTGATGTAAGGCGCCAGGGGAGAGTGATCAGGTGTTGGTTGGTTGAGTGGGAGCTGGGCCTGTAGAGTGAGGAAACTGAAGTATGACACCCTGGCAGGCCTGCTGACACAAACAAGGAGGCCTTCTCATTCGAAAACTCCAGGCAAGACCAGGGGTTTATTAGCTTCACTGACAGAGAGAGGGAGAGAGAGAGGGAGAGAGCGGGAGAGGGAGAGAAAAAGGGAGAGAGAGAGTGTGTGTGTGTATAAGGGAAATAGATAGGGAGAGAGAGAGTGTATAAGGGAAATAGAGAGAGAGAGAGAGAGAGAGAGAGAGAGAGAGAGAGAGAGAGAGAGAGAGAGAGAGAGAGAGAGAGAGAGAGAGAGAGAGAGAGAGAGAGAGAGAGAGCGAGTGTGTATAAAGGAAATAGAGAGAGAGTGTGTGTGTGTGTATAAGGGAAATAGAGAGGGAGGGAGAGAGAGAGAGAGAGAGAGAGAGAGAGAGAGAGAGATAGAGAGAGTGTATAAAGGAAATAGAGAGAGAGAGAGAGAGAGATTTATGCTGTTCTTGGCCAGTGCCTTGAGTTGCCATGGTCATGGAAAATCACAGAGCCCTTTCTTTAGTGCAGCAAGCAGCCAAAGAGTGACACTTTTGACATGAAATGCATCTCTAGGGTTGTGTGGCTGTTTTGTAACCAAGGTGTGCCCATGGGTGAAAGCTGAGCAGCAGGGGTGTTTCAGGTGCAGTGTTTAGTAGCTGGAGTGAAAAGGCCCAGCGCAGTACTGGAATAACAGCCTTTCACACAGACTCAGTGCTGAAGCAGCGATAGTCATAGAGATTGAGAGCATGTTTGTTTGTCTGTAATGCTGCAGGCTACTTAATTATACCCCAAAACAATTGTTTTCTGTATTGTCAGTTGCTCGGTAAAGGATTGTCCAGTAAATTGATACAGTATTTGTGCACAACAGCTTTTTGGGGGGTATTTCCTAGCACCTGTGGAGTTCAGAACATCACAGTGCATGGGAAATGTCACTTTGTGGATGTGAAACCAGTGAACTTTTGTGTTGTCACAAGAGACTCTGGCATAAGAGACATGTTGATGATTGAGAAATGAGGAGTTCCTGTGGAACACTTTGCCAGTGTTTGCAGTGGTCAGAATGACCGGAATCTCACTTCTCTCAGCGTCGCACATGTGAAATAATTTCCTCTTTCTGTTCCTCCTCTTCCATGCACATCAAATACATAAAATAAAATAAAATGTGCAGAGTCCAAATCACCATATTTCTAGAGATAGAAAGCCTCACAGAGGATCTATCTTGTCTGTGGATATCACTAGAAACCAATTAGAGATATCTTAGAAAAGCAGTAAAGTGAAACTAAGCCTGCCGTGTCGTAAAAAGTGCCCTCAGACGGTAGACATGTCATAATTGTCAGCAGTCTGGACCAAGCCAGAGGTGTTTTCACGTTTTACAGCTGCAGGGATCGCCCACTTACTGTAGAAGCCCTATGAGAGGCTGACTCACTGTCTCGCCCAGGCTCCTGCACTGGGCTGCTCACACACACCACTCCCATCCTCACCCACTGTGGGTTTATACAAACCACTTACATTGTTTTCACTGGTTTGCAACATTTGTGTTAACCACAAATGGTTTTACACATGATTTACAAAGGAAAGAAACATCCCCACTTCTTCAAAAAGCAGTGTGACGCTTTGACCAATGTCATTCTCAGTTTCTGTTTCAGTCAGCGGCTGCCGACTGTTCAATTGAACTGTTAAAGGGTTTCCCCTTGTGCTTGTGTGAACTTTACTGTACAGTAGTAATTTTTAAATACCGTAGTATTGTTTATTAATGTTCTCGGATGTAGTGTAGGATTGTTTGTTTTCTTTGAGTTAGCATTGGATAGCTAAACTCGGCGTAGTGGGAACTTGCCTGGCCAGGAGCAGTGTGCAGGTGAGATGTTTACGAGCTTCACCAACGTCATGACATTTATAGCCTTCTGTAGGCATTCAGCTCACAGCAACTGCGTGGGCCCATGTCATTCAACACCAGCACCGCCTCCAACTTAATTATTACCTACTGTATGTATCTTTATGGCTCTCTAATGCCAATAAACCTAAACATGAAGATAGTGTACACCATGTACTGGTCTGGATCTGAGATTGTCAGGTATTGTACAGACAGGTTGATTCACTTTGTAAAAACTTTGCATCCAGTGTGAAGTTGACAAGTTGACAATGGGTTTCAAAATTGCCAACTCAAAACTAACTTTTTCTCCTTTGTCATTCTCCCCTATTGTGTTGAACCTTTATCACGAACGCATGCAGTTTCTCAGGGGCGAGAGCGGCTACATTGTTATCTTCCTCCATGGGTTTGTGGCGGAGTCTAATCCATTCTCATCTGCAACAGAGGTGATTGTGGCCCTGTGCTTTCAGCACATCTCAATACCCCCCTCCTACGTAGAGAGTTGAGAGCCTTGCTGTGACAATCCTTTACTCCTTTTGAATAAAGTTTTTTTTTCTGTTTGTTTCTGCTCAGCATTCTTCTGGACTTCAAAGCTTCACAATCACAGCAGAATCTGTCTGGCCTCCCGTTGTGAGGCACTTGCATATTCATCAGGCTCTTTCTTCTCCCTGTGGACCGAGGGGCTGCTGGGGAGCAGCGGGGCAGAACGACAGCTCTGCTCTCTAAGGAGCCTTCCCACTACTGACCCTGATCCATACGGATGTTGTATTTAAGGGCTACTGTATATATCTATAAGGGGCGAAGGTTCAGACTTGATGCACTGACACAGCCTCTGTCAGGACGACAGTAGTGTGAACATGGTTCTTCTTTTTCTCGTTTACATAAACAGCATGTTTCCAATTGAGTTTGTTGTAACACAAGTGTGAGTTTTGCCCGTCAGACAGCCATCAAATTATAAATAATCTCACATGCCAGTTATGAAAGGAGAGAGAGGGAGAGAGAGGGAGAGAGAGAGAGAGAGAGAGAGAGAGGTGTATTTCCACAATAAGGAAGATGTCAGCTTTTCATCATGTGAAATGAGGATGATGATGATGACTCCTCCAGAGAGAGAGGAAGTAAGCCTCACTGTCTGGCTTGGGGATGAAGATGATGTCATGCATTCTCGATGCTCGCACCCTGATTGGGCTCTCTGCTTCAGGCAGCTGTGTTGCCACGGTAGTAAACGTCTTTCCAAGATTCTGTGACAGCAGGTTTAACCGCTGAGCTGCCGAAAAAATCCTCCAGTTTTCACAGAGCCGGGGGTCAGAGTGGCCGTAAGCAGAACATTGCTCATGACACGCATTCCATCACTGGCAATTGTAATTCCATCATCTGTGCTGCTGCTGTCACGGCTTCTAGTTTCACGCTTCAGCAGTGAATGTTTGTCGTTATCCTCCCAATCTGTCTTGCCGTGTGATGAAAGGTGTTTTCTCCTCAGCGTTTTCCCTCTAATCTTCGACTTTTCGAGAAACACCGCTTATTTTCACGGTGCTTTATTAAGGAACACTGGTACGTTTATTTTCATGGTCATGTTAGCCGGGATGGATAACACACCTTGAAAGAGAGACTGAATGAGTCATGAACTGTTGATTGAACTGTTGCTTTGCATTTCCAAACCAACACTCCTTCATCTCAGTCACGTCTATGTTTTAGTAGGAAAACATACCAGAGCGTGATTAGGAAACTGTCAAGGTGCTGAATGAGAGATGGTGAACTAAATTCCACCGAGGTAGGCAGCGTACGCAGAGGTTGTCAGCGCTGTGGTTCGTTTGCTCTAAAACCTCTGAGGGAATCAGAATACATGTTGGGGTAACAGGGGAGTTCAGGAGAGAAAGGGTTCATCTAACCAGAACCCCAGATCCCCTCAACCATCCCACTCCCAATTATAACCCCTTTGTCTACCAACCCCCCCCCCCCACCATGACTGACCCCCACCTGCAGGGCCCCTCGCCCCCTGAACCCCCCACCTCTCTGGGTCTTGGAGGCTGCCTGAACGGGGCATGGTGCCTCCCCGCTGGGCGTTTGATGGAGCTCAGAGGGGGTGTGTGAGGTGCGCTGACCCGTTCACATCTCTTTCCATGCACTCGTGCTCCTGAGGAGCTAGACTTGTCACATGTGTGATCCAGGGCACGGCACAAACCATGAGAGACAGGGTACGACTCAACCGCCACAGACCCTCCCGACAGACTCTTCCCTATGCTCGGGGTTAAAGTGAACGCTGAATGATGTAAAAAAAAAAAAAAGAAGAAGAAGCTTCATATTCTGTAGTACGTGCTGTAGGTCCAGAAAACCTCATGAACATGAGTTGTCTCTTCTCTCATTGCTGTGACAGGTGGCCAGAACAGGGGGAGAGAGGAAGCAGAGCCCATTTGGTTAAATGTGTTGTTCTTTCCTCACCATCAGGCCTTGGCAGTTGTTGTTGTTGTTGTTGTTGTGACTTCTTCTTTGGGTTACATAGCACTCCACCATTTGGACCACATGTATAACTGTTGTTTAGATCTCACCAAGTTCCCCTAATACGATACAGATGGCCTCTTATTGCCTACACCGATGAAATTGGAGAGCGGAACTATGATTCCGTAGGATTCCGTCTCTGCCCTGTTGGTATGTCACAAGCTTTTTCTCAGACACCACTGGGACAATTTGTACTAAATGGAGGTGAATGATTCGGTCTTGCCATACAGATGGGACATTTACGAAAATGACACAGATTGGCCCGAATTTTGACAAATCTCTGTGCAAGATGCGTCTTGAGATTGTTTTTGTAGTTTAGAGGTGACGGCCATTAAGCACATCACCATAGGGTGAAAAGTCATGAATTTAGGAAGAACATTTTGGAGGAATCAATACAAAGCTCTAAGAAGCAAGACTGATAAGCACTATAGGTCCCGGTGACTTTTCATTACGGTTCTGAATGCATCTGTAGGAGTGTAGCCTAATGCAGTAGGCGTATAGACTTAACACATTTGGGACTAATATTTTGGGAGCCTAATAGTGCCCAAATAATCTTTCTCTTTGGTCACAGAATGTGTTCACATAAAGTGATTGTAAAACGTTCATGACTAAACGTCTTGCTTCATTCACAGACTTCCATCACTCTCCTTTTATAGAGGAGTGCTACATAATTCCTGGGGGAAAACATGTTTACCGTACCCTTGTTTTTAAAATGATTCTGGACTATTTAAATGGGGCAGGACTCTCTTTGTATGTGATGTGACAACATTGAGGAAGTTACAGCATTTCATTGCAGTTAACTCGTATGTGAGGGCACTCTAGCAGACTTGATGTAATCTTGGTAATAGCTCTGTTAATCCTCTTAAATTGTAACCCACAAAAAAGTCTTATGCTGGTGGAATTTGTCCCAATTGTGAGGTTTTGAGAGTGTGTGTGTGTGTGTGTGTGTGTATGTGTGTGTGTGTGTGTGTGTGTGTGTGTGTGTGTGTGTGTGTGTGTGTGCTTGGTTGGATTAGTAAAAGGAGGGGCGTGGCGTGCCTGGAGGTGTGAGCTCTAATCACCTGACGTGTGAAGGATGAAGACTCTGGCTGTGTGTGTGTGTGTGTGTGTGTGTGTTCACTTTCACTCTTCTGCTGTATCGCTGACTATGAATGTATACTCTGTTAAAATGATCATTATCTGGAATATTTGTCTACATTTACATTTTCAGTCATTAAGCAGTCACTCTCATCAGCAATTTACAATAAGTACATTAGCAATAAATACAAGAAAGTGGATCCACTATACATCATACGTCCAAAAGTAAGTGCCAAAGACAAATGTTTGCTAATAAGTGCCAAAAACAATGTTAGACTAAAGGAAGAAAACGATTTTGTTAGAACCATAGACTGTGGTTGAATCTGTGGATGAATATCTCTTCCGTTGCCTCTGAATGCTGCGTCTTGAGGATCAATCTTTTTCTCATCCCCCTGTTTCATGCTCTGTGGGTGACTTTCCCACTGCCCTTTCACACAGACCCCACTCTAGCCTGCTTTTGCTACCTTATACCCCTTTTTGCCCCCCACTATTGCCCTCCTTTCTGAGTGTGGGATTGATGTGAGAATCTGCCCTGTGTGTGTGTGTGTGTGTGTGTGTGTGTGTGTGTGTGTGTGTGTGTGTGTGTGTGTGTGTGTGTGTGTGTGTGTGTGTGTGTGTGTGTCTGTGTGTGTGTGTGTGTGTGCGTGCGTGTGTGTGTGTGTGTGTGTGTGTGTGTGTGTGTGTGTGTGTGTGTGTGTGTGTGGTGAGGGTCCAGACAGACTCAGCTGTTCTTTTGTTGTTCACCCCACGAGGTGTTCAGAGAAAGGGCCTGGCCAAACAACACAGTGAGAGAGAGGCAGAGAGCAACTGGGTAACACCCTCCTTCTCTCCTCCCCCCATCTCTCCCCCCCCCCTCTCTCTCTCTCTCTCCCTCTCTCTCTCCCAGGCTGTCAGTGTGGAGTAGTGCTGGAGGCTGCAGGGTTGCTGTGTGTTGTGGGGACTTCCTGAGACCGCAGAGAAGAGAGGGGACTGGCTCTCACACACAGAGACACACAAACTCCCACACGCGCACACAGACACACACGCAGCCTCTCTGCACGGGTGCAGCTGTGGTGCCAACGTCTCAGGGATTTTACTGTGGCTTGGCGGTGGTAGGATGGTGGCGGTGTGGTTGCCGTGGGGATGGGCCTGGCGGATCGTGCTGCTGGTGGCTGGACTGGCATCTCTGAGCCCTGGGTCTTATGGTGAGTACCACTGCCTCCATCTCTCTCTCTGCTGCTGGACTAGCATTGATAGGGCCCACCACAACAAACGTCAGCATGGGTTCTCTTTTATTGTGTTTTTTTATGAACTAGTAGCCAATTAAAAGCATGTGTTGTCTACAGTTGGTCTATCACTCCAAGTAACTGACCAACTAATGTTCTAATCATCTCCGCAATCTATCTCTTATCTATCCTGTTATTAATAATTTAGGATCTTTCTGAGAGTCGTACTCGGTTCATACCAATGTCACCTCTCAGTGGTTTATAGACCAGACACATGTTTTCACACACTGCAGGCTGCTTTATGGTGTGTATTGTGGGTTGAGGAGCAGATCGGGTGGTGAGGTGGACAGTCTATTTTTTGCCCGGTGGTATTTATGATGGGGCAATGCTATTATGATCTCCACAGGGGCTAGCATGTGAGCGCTAGCATTCATCTGCCCATCCCCTCCCCCTGCTCATGTTTTGAATTGTTTTAAGATGAACAGCCAGTTGTCATTTACAATGAATGGCGACAGTGTCCTGGTGTCTCTTAGGCTTTGTGATGGACCGCGGGGGGGTCAGCCGAATTCTAGAGCAAGATGCCACTTTTACACCAGCCCTGTTTCAAAGACCCTGTGCTTTGAAAATTAGAGGAAGAATTTTGAGTTAAACATGGACTTTTGCATTTGTTTGCACTGACTGAGCAACAAGTGTCAATCATTTGAAGTGCCCATTGCTTCAATAGACCCATTTAACGTTGAATTCTCCTACACCGTTCCTTTCTGTCCATAACATTTTGTACTCAGTCTTTTTAATTTTGTTAGACGTAGTCTTATTTAATCTATATCATAATCTTTGTCAAGCTGCCCTCGAACAGGAGGTACAGGACCCCGGCCGCTAAGACAAACAGACTGAAGGACAGCTTCTACCACAGGGCCGTCAAGGCCCTGAACACAGAAAAGGCCTAAGTTCTGGGCCCAGGACAGTCCGGACGGATTGTATGGCAGCTAGTGCTGAGGCACAAACATGTACATTTTCAAGCCTGCAAACTGTGACACTTTAAAATAATGTGAAAAAATACTTTCTGTGAAATATGACAACCTAGTTGACTATCTGTGCAGTATAGTACAGTGGATTGTGTACATAGCCTCTATTGATGTAAACCAGCTCCTTACCTTCTTGTGATTTTTATGCATCTATGCTTTTTCCAAAATGTGTTTCTTTTTCCTTTCCTAAACACCAGGGGAGCCTCCCCTCCTAAATTTCGTTGTTTGGTACCTGTACTGTAGCAATGACAAATAAAGTCTATCTATCTATCTATCTATCTATCTATAAAACAGTGACTGTAATGGTTGTTTTCCCCTGGTTGCTGTTGGACTTTGAGACAGATTTGACCTGTACAAGAGTGCTTAGTCGTCACACACTTGTTAAGAACACAGTTGGGCGTCAAGCTGTAAAACCAATCTCCCACTCCCACACGCACACACACACACACACGTGCGCACGCACACGTACACGCACACGCGCACACACACACACACACACACACACACACGCACACGCATGCGTGCGCGCGCACACACACACACACACACACACACACACACACACACACACACACACACACACACACACCGCCCTGCACACCTAATATAGTTGGGACTGTCTCAGTTCATTGAGTTTGTTAGAAAATACAGCTGGAAAAAGGTAGTCTGCGAAATCTCAGCCTTGCCCCTGGATAACTGTAACTAGATTTCCCCCACTGTATATGAAAGATAACTTTCATTTAGCAGCTAATGTCCCCGTACTGTGCAACCGTGACAATGTCTCTTTTAGTCATGCTGTATTCAATGTTGTGATAGTATGTACTGTATACCCTTTAGCATGCTCATACTAGATACTCTATCGCTGCGTCCTGCAAATGTCAGATTTGATCTTTGTCTTAAAAAAACATATTTGGTCTTTTATTTCCATTACTAACATATTTATAATCTGCCAATGTTTTTCACCACATGCTGATGACTAGCTGGCATACAAGTGCAGACAGGGTTTCTGTTTAAATGTGTGATATGCATACTGTCCATGAAAAAGCTTCCAACGGTTAGCCAAGCGCAATGATGGCCTTCAATGGCAAATACCTCACCAACAACTTGGAATGCTTCAGCATTGTTTTGGCATGGGGGAGAGTGGCTCTGTTGAAGTTATGATTTTGATATGCAGTCTGATATCAGTGCAGACTGATAAAGTGCTGATACCTAGTGGTACAAAGTGTTTGTCAGGAATCAAGGCCAGATTGAGGAGCCAACACAAAGGCCCGTGGCACACAGTTCGATGCAAATTTCACAGTTGGTTTCGAAAAACTTTGGCTGATGATCAGTATGGCCCTAGAAGTTATTCTACGTCACCTTCTTTTCTTTCTTTATCTATCAACCTTCCCCACACTATCAATTCAATCTAGCCCGAACAATGGCCTCTTTAAACCAAAAGTAAGTCAGTCTGGCTGTCTGTCTGTCAGTCTCTCTGTCAGTCAGTTGGTCTATTCATCTGTGATGAAACATTGTGAAAACATTCACACAGATTCACCTTTTTGGTTCTGTGTGGGTGTCCGTTTGCAGTGAAGCACAGCACTCCTTCTCTCTCTCACACACAGATGGATAAACAGAGAGACAGACAGACAGACAGACAGACATAGAGACAAACATAGAGACAGACAGACAGACAGACAGACAGACAGACAGACATAGAGACAGACAGACATAGAGACAGACAGGCATAGAGACAGACAGGCATAGAGACAGACAGACATAGAGACAGACAGGCATAGAGACAGACAGACAGTGCCTGGAGGACAGCAGGCCAGCTGCTTCTCGTTTCCCCCCTCCTGTTTAAAAGCCCAGCCTGACAAGCCAAGCCAAACTGCTGTTTTAGTGGCTTTGGGCCGGACAGACATACTGTAGAGACAGGCCTGAGTTCTTCTCCAGGACTGGCTCACTCTCCAAGCCCAGTCTCTTAGCCTACTGCCTCTCCCTGCCCTCTCTCTCAGCCACAGCCTTCCCAGGACCCCCATCTCTCTATATCTGCCCCAGCCCCCACAGTCCCCTCCATCCCTCTCCCCTTCCCCAGGCCCTTCCATCCCTTGCTCTGCCCCCATCCTCCCCAGGCCCCTCCATCCCTCTCTCTCTCTCTCTCTCTCCCCAGGCCCCCGTCTATCTCTCTCATGTGATCTCCAAGGGTCTCCTAGATGAGGATAACACACACACAGGAGGTTGATCGTAAATCTCTTCTCCATGGTCAATTGGCCACCTGTTGTTTTAAGGCTGACTTAAAGAATAGAGTGGCACACTCTCGCAGTAAAGCATAAGAAATGTCTTCATGTAATTTACGGCATTCTGTTGACTCTTCTCTGCCGCTCACTGGGTTTCGGATTTATTGGGTTCGATCCCCTATATTATGTGACCTGGCTGCTGAAAGAGCATGAATCTTCAGTGGTCTGGCGCCATGGAGGACAAGGAGAAAGGCCTGTCAGGGAGAGAGACAATGATATCCATATCAGATGAGCGTAACATCACATGAGCAACACAACATTTGAGACACGGCCAAGCAGGCGACAGACAGAAGCTGTGGAAAAGTACTGCCTT
>NC_137689.1:56617977-56645477 GCF_963989245.1 Nansenia antarctica
AACTTGCTCATCCACCAAAGGTGAAGCCTTTGATCTGGGATCATAGGAACGGAGGTCCACCCTGCATGCTGATGTGTAGCCATCCAAGAAACCTGCCCAGATGTTCAATATCAGACCAGAAACAGGGATCTGTTCTTGTTTTTGTTCACTCTTCTCTTCTTGTATTTGTGTCTGACTTTTGTAGCAGTCATATGCTGTTCATAACCCTCATCTATTTCCCTGCAGCCCATTCTTCTGCTGGAGAGGTAATTTGTCTCCCTAGATTGCAGGACTCTGTGGCTCTTATGTGGACATATGTGGAAGGTTTTTCTCTCTCGGTCTGGCAGCGCTAAATCACTGGTGAAGCCCTGACAGGTATAGGGTATAGGGGCTCATAGGAGGCGGGTGGTATCTCGGGAGGGGGGCGCTTGGTGAGTCGGAGGGGCTGTCTTGATGTGAGTACCTTAAATCCGAAGGGGTATTAGTTCTGCGGGGTGGTGGGATCCCCCAATCCCTCTAGCCACAGTGTAACACCCAGGTTCAGAGGAACCAAACACAGAACAGATTGGTGAGGGTCCACGGTGTGAAGCAGATGCTCTTCTCCTCTGAGGACTGTGTGTGTGTGTGTGTGTGTGTGTGTGTGTGTGTGTGTGTAGTGTGGCAGGGGCTTTGAAGCCTATAGGGGTTAAGAGGGGGTTAGGGGGGGCTGGGAGGCTGAGGGATGGGGGATGATGTATGGCACTGTGGCAGCTCGGGGGTGACCCCCACTGGGTCAGAGTGCTCTGGAGACGTTGGGGAAGATGTCTCCTTTGAGGGTATGATTTACTCTGACCACCTGGAGTAACTTATCTCCCTCTCCTCTCCTCTCCTCTCCACTCCGCTCCTCTCCTCTCCTCCTCTTCTCTCCTCTAATGGCATCAACATATTAAGTACTCTACACTAACTGGAGAGGATTGTAGGCTTGATGGACGATACGCCCAGCTACTGTAAAACCTTTAAAATGTTAATTTGCCAGTAAAAGTTTGTGTGTGGTCATGTGTGAGATTGTCGTTGCGTGTGTGTGCTTCTGTGTGCTTCTGTGTGTGTGTGTGTGTGTGTGTGTGTGTGTGTGTATGTGTGTGTATGTGTGTGTGTATCTCGTTAGAGGAACAGCCTCTGGAATGTGTGGGGGATGCAGATCAGGTTTCGGGGCGACCTTGGGAGCGCACCGCGGCTGACACAACAAAAGTCTGTTTGTTGTGTGTGTGTGTGTGTGTGTGTGTGTGTGTGTGTGTGTGTGTGTGCATGAGAGAGAGAGAGACCATTGGGATAAATGGCGTAATGAGCAGCAGTTGGCTGTTGCCTGGGATACTTGACAAACTAGTCTTCAAAGCCAGTCACCTATATACTGTTATTATCCAGCCGTTTCATACCGACATTTGTTGCGTCTGCTTGTGTTTTATTGCATTGTTTTAACGACTCTACAGCTTGACACCCAGAGGCTTCGTTAAGACGTTGACTAGTCTCTGGCCTGATTGATAGCTATGCTCAGCTGGCGCGTACAGAATCGAAACGCAGTAAGAACAAAGAGGAAAAAGAGAGGGAGAAAGGAAAGCCCTCTGTTTGTGGAGCCTATATGAAACACGATTCACGTTACAGAGTGATGGAGTCTCCCCTGCTGTGTTAACAACCAATTACTGTTGTAAAAGACTGTCTAACACGAGCAACTCAGTAATGAACCTGCCTTCTCTCACTACGCCTGACATCCCTCATACACACACACACACGGACCTCTCACGCCCACTAACACACGATCCTCGCTCAACCATAGACACCTCCCCACTATCACACACACACAGATGCCACACACACACACACACACACACACACACACACACACACACACACACACACACACACACACACACACACACACTCACTCACACATCCCTTATACACATTGACCCCTTACCACCACTAACATATCTTCTCAATTCTGGACCAAACCAACTCAACCAGGCACCATTAAAGTGTCCTTGTGCCTGGCTATGGCCCTGCAGGGGTTGGGATCACCGTCTCTCTAGGGGTAGGTGGGGGGGGGGGGGGGGGGGGTCATTGAGGGGGGTCCGGGGTTTTGCGCCCCCCCTTTCTCCTTCTCCAAGACAGCAGCCACCCATCCCATTACCCACCATGTGTTAATGAAGAGATGGGAGGTAGTGTGTGTACAACTGTTCGCTGGGTGGTGTACTGTGTTCCCCTGCTCCCTGGGTACTGTAGTGTGTGTTCCTACGGCTTCCTGGGTAGTGTAGTGCTCTTAGTGAGAGACTAAACAGCTCTCCAACCCTGGGGATTGACACCATGCCTCTAGCCCTGGGAGAGCTGGGATTTTCCCTGTTTCACTCCAGTGGGCCAGGGGTTTCTCTTCCCCTCATCAGACCAATGACAACAGTCCTGTGGAATGGACGGAGTGTTCCTGTTGCATGCCTGGTGGTGCAGTGGAAAGAAGGAGTTTCATGTCCAGTATGTTCCCCTTGCCTTTTACGTGAGTCTCAATAAAACCAAAACCTAAATAATATCAATCTGGACCGAATCATGGCACTGATAAACTGATAAAAGAGTCCTTCTTATGTATCTTTCAGCCACATTTTCACAACAGATACACACATGAAAAGGAATGTGTGATAGAGTGCATGCCAGGCCATAGCCAAAATGTGCCAAAATCCCGCCACCCCCCCCCCCCCCCCCCCCCGATAGTAGCCTCCCTCTGACTGAACTCTCAGATTAGACTGGACGGAGTGTGCTCCTAAAGGAACACTCTGGCTGTGTCTGCTCCTCTCTGACTCAGCACTCATGAATCACATGCACACCCCCCCCCCTCCCCCCCCCCCCCCCCCCCCCCCCACACACACACACACACCCTAAAAACACTCACAAGCTGTTCTCCACAGGTAGTCCCCAACGCAGGGCTATTCACCTCAGGTTCTCAACGGTTGCACTGTGGGCTGGCTTTCATCATGGTACTTATTTACCCTATTTTCTGTAATTCTACTGACTTGAACACATTAAAAGGTGTTCTTTTGATTGGACTGACAAGACTGACATTGAATGAATAAATACCTGCGCTGAAATTACGTTCTGTAAATTGGACGAAAGAGTATCTGATCTGTCTGGGTCATATAGACTACCATTGAGCAGAGTCATGAATGACTACAGTATGGCTTCAAGGATCTATGAGAGCATAGAGAGAGAGAAAGAGAGAGGGGGAGAGGGAGAGAGGGAGAGAGAGAATAAACAGTAGAAGGGGATTCCTCTGCGGGGCCCCCTCCATAGACTCTCAGTCTAAGTGATCAATCTCCACCCAGACTGCCCTGCTCTCTGATTGGCCCTCTAGAAGCCTTTGGGGGACAGTTGGTGTCAAGCTGTCGTACTATGTATTTAATCATGCTCTGTTTTAAACCTTAAATTATCATAATCCATACGCAGCTCTTCACAGTGTCTGATCCAGTCAACACAAGGATATGTGGTCCCCATGACCATGACTGGCACATTGATACAAAAATAAAAAAATAATCAAAACACATGTTGGATTGTTTAAATTTGTTTATAAGCAGCTGTGTAAAAAGCTGTAGCTGTTAACACTTTCGCTGCGTTGCAAATTTACCAAGGTAAGTGAATACACATGCATGTACACATACATGGTAGCTCTGGAGTGGTGGGGATGTTGGTTTTGGGCCTCCAGTGTTACCGTAGTTCACGCTCAGTATGACCTGTGAGTGCCCTGCTCCGTACGACCTTGTACTGTATCTTGATTTAGCACAAAGTTCAATGTTAGTGTTACTGTACCTCAATTCACACACTGACATCACCTATGTTTTCTCCATCAGTAATTATGTCTTGTTTTCAGTCTTAATGTGTCATGTTTATCTTTATGACAGTGACTTCACGTTCGATGATTTAGATTTCCATCACGCCTCCTACTGGTGAAAGAGACTGTGGGCCCTATTATGCACTTCATAAGTCTTAAGCAATAAGACGAGGCGGTAGATCTAAACTTAAGACGTGGAGGCGTGGTCAAGGCCATTTTGCTATTATGCGTGCGGTAGTGGGCGCCTAAAACCCGGCGCTAAGCAAAGAAATTAGTCATGGGTGTGTTTTGGGCGTCTTCTCAATCAACCCAATCAGCGTGCCAGGTGCCATTCCCTTTAAGAACCGGCTGCGTTAAGTCATTAGCGCTATGCTATTATGGAAGTCCTAAGAAGGAGGTCAGCGCGCTTCTCTGCCTCTCCCTTCTGAAATAAAGCATTTATACTGTGACCGTAATTGACGTCTTGCCGTGGAGCCACGTGCGTGTTCATGTGTGCCCACATGCATGCGCAAACCGCGGAGGCGCGCTCGTGTTTCAAAACGTGCATGAAGTCTAAACTTAAGAACTTTTCAAACCACTTCTTAGCGCTAGGAGCAAAGTCAGATCGCATAATAGCAGGGGCGCCTAGTGCACTTCATTAACATATGAACACTCCCACAATGAGTAATATATGCCCGGGAGTATTACGTCTTATGTGTGGGCGCCTATCGACACCGGCATAATAGCAGTAGCGCGTATGAAGCGCATAATAAGGGTGGCGGTAGGTCTTAACCTGGCGGTGCGTCTTAATTAAGACTTAAGACGGCAAGTTAAAAAGTGCATAATAGGGCCCTGTAAGGGTTAAAAGGCTACAGGGTGGAAAGGGCGAGGTGTGCTAGTAACTTGAGTTTTGATACTAAAGTATATGAGCAGAACCTTGTTTGGCTCTGCGGTGTAGCCTGCTCTCGGCTGTGTTATTGTAGTGGGTATAAAACACAAATGATACTACAACGTTTACCTCATGGCCAACTCCCTCTCTCTCTCTCTCTCTCTCTCTCTCTCTCTCTCTCTCTCTCTCTCTCTCTCTCTCTCTCTCTCTCTCTCTCTCAACTTTTACTGGTTGAAAGTTCTAAAACATTAGAGCTTTTATATAAAGTCCTTAATTAATAAGGTGCTTTGACAGCACATTCACACTAAAGCATCCAATCAGAATTCCATGAGTGTTTAATGCTGGAGAGATATTGGCCTTACTGATGGTGGAGTATGTTCACTCTTCAGAGGACAATGTGGACACACACACAAAACACACACGCACGCGCACATGCACACATGCACACACACACACCACACACACACACATACACACAGTCATTTGTCCGCTCGGTTTCTCTGCCAAAACGAGTGTTAGATATATGGGCTTGGATATTGGAACGACATGCCACACACTCGTTCCAGAGCTTTTCCCAGAACTTTGCACGCACACACACACACACACACACATACACACACACACACACACGCACATACACCCGCACGTACACACACACACGCACATACACACACACACACACACACACACACACACACACATTGAGCACAAAAAGGTCTTTCTAGTGAGAACTCTCCTCTCTTGCTGTGAGTGTATTAAATGTTGCGGTGGCAGGGTTATTCTGGTTCCAGACCGAGGCAGGTACATTGAGCAGGGGCCAGAGCAGCGGGGTAGCTTTCACCAGACACTGTCACACTTTCTGTAGCTACGTTGCCATGGCAACCGTGCCAAGGCGTTCGGATTTCTCCAGCGTGTTTGGAAAGAATGAGTGGAAATGTGGAGCAAAATGCCACTTTAGATGCTTTGATTTATTCTAACTTTAATTTACCTCAGTTTTGTGCACTTAAGTTTTATTAGAACCAAGGTGCAGCCAGTAGAATGACACAGGACCCATGTAATTCCCTTGGATGTGTCCTGGGTCTAAGCCTGGTCCCTCCTCTCTCTTTGCCCCTCTAGCCAACATGTTGGACACCATGTTACTGAGGACGTCTGGGAAGGGGCCGATGGACAGAAGGAAAGATGACAGCGGGAGCACAGCCTCAGCCCCAGCCCAGAGGGTGCTCTGGTGTCACTGCTACCACTACTGTGCTGAGGGCTCCACCAACAACACCTGCAGGTATGGCACACACTCACACACACACACACTCACACACGCATGCACACACACGACGCACGCACACACACACACACACACACACTGACACACACTGACACGCACGCACGCACACGCAATGCCCACACCCGCATGCACGCACACACACACAAGCACACACATACGCGCGCACACATGCATGCACACGTACATATCCACCCACGCACGCACACAAACATGAACACATACAGAGAGAATGAGTGTAAAGGTGAGAGAGAATCAGAGGATCTATCTGTTCAGTTTGAGTGTTGGAGGAGCAGTGTTGATACTGTGGTTCGTTTCATTAGCTGGATCTAATCTGTGTCTATAATTGGTATGCCTTCAAGTCTTTAACACACAGTTAGACATTAGTTCTGTCTGTAATTATCCTGTAGATAGAACACTAATTAGCTGCACAAAAATACACATGCATTTATCAGGAAAATCCAATCACGTGTGCCACAGCCACTGTAGAAGATGTTCGAGTGCACACGTTTAATTCTATAATTGGATTGTAATTGACACCTACTCTTTCTCAAAGATGGCATTATCTGAAAGATGAAGGGCTAGTATGACAATAATGCTGATAGTGGTGGGGATGATGATGATGATGATGATGATGATGATGATGATGATGTTGTTGTTGATGTATACAGCGTTGAGGGTGGTTATTGTTTCACCATGGTGGAGGAGGAGGAGGGTGGAGTCCCTGTACTCACCTCAGGATGTCTGGGGCAAGCGGGCTACGAGTTCCAGTGTAGGGTAAGTCAAGTGTGTGTGTGTGTGTGTGTGTGTGTGTGTGTGTGTGTGTGTGTGCGTGTGCGTGTGTGCGTGTGTGTGTGCATGTGTGCGTGCGTGTGACTGTGCACGTGATAACATTCTAGAGCAAGCAGTCGCTGGAGATGCAGTGTTCAGTCAGCTTTATAAGCCCCCATAAGTCTTTATAAGCTGTCTATGAGTCACTCCAGCTCTCTATAAATCAGACCCCACAACCCTACCACGGTTCTCAAGGATAGGAACATGTGGGAGATCAGCCAAATGCTTTACCAGACGAATAACAACTGCTTTACCACAAATAAACAGCGTTGTAAACAACCCTTAATTCTGTTGAGCAGGGTTTGTGGAATCTCACCGTGATGTTTTCTGATGGTGTGTTGGAACAGGACACAGGGAATGCGCGTAAGAGGAGGGCTATTGAGTGTTGTGCAGACCAGAACTTCTGCAATAAAGACCATCCTACTCTGCCACCGTTGAGGACCCCTGGTAAGATAGAGCGGACCCTTTCCAAACACACACACCCACACACACACACACACACACACACACACACACACACACTTACACACACCTCCCTACACATACACTCTGTAACCCTGTACCCTGCATGAGTGGCTTTTCGAATGGGCTCACTCAGTTCGGGCCAGGGTGTGATGGGTAGTGACAGTTTAAACTGTTACAAACCACAGTGTGGTGCTGGCTGAAGTGGCGCGTGCTGCTCCGGTGGCAGAGGGGAGGCAGGGGGGAGACGGGGGTTAGAGGGGGGAGGGGTGGGGTGTGGGGGGGGGGGGAGGCAGGGGTGAAATAGAGCCTGCAGGCCTGGCTTGTTCTCTCACCCTGTAATGAAAAGGACAGCCTCTCCCCAGGGCCTGCTTGAGTTTCCTGCCCCGGCGTGGATGTTAGATATCTGTCCATCTGTCACTCCGCTAGACACCACCACGCACACACATAGCCCCGCTGTGTGTGTGTGTGTGTGTGTGTGTGTGTGTGTGTGTGTGTGTGTGTGTGTGAGGTTACGTCTATCAAGGAGATCAGTCAGAGACAAATTGATTTGTCAAACGAGGCAAATTGTAAACGGAGTCCAATCATTTCTTCTGCAGGCCACGGGCATGCACGGGCATGCACGTGTGTGTGTGTGTGTGTGTGTGTGTTTGACTGACAGGAGCCTGGCAGAAAGGCTAGAGCCCCAGTGCAGCATTGGGTCTCTAGGGTTGCCGTGGCGATGTCAGTGTGACACCTGATCTCAGGGATTCAGGAAGGGAATTTGATCGATCCCATGGGGAGGGAGGGAGGGAGGGACGGGGGAAGAGGGGAAGCAAAGAGAGAATTAGAGGGAAAGGAAAGGAAAGGTTATCCCCATAACTGAGATACATAGCCTGCGTTGACATGGGGATCTGTGCCGTTGAGGTGACCCTGGTGTTACTGCAGGTTGTGCTCTGTGAGAGTGTGAACTGACTGTGTGGTTGTGTTCTCTCTCTCTCTCTCCCCCTCCCCCTCCCTCCCTCTCGTCTCTGTAGATTACGTGGACAGCAGTATCCACCACATGGCTCTCTTCATCTCGATCACAGTGTGCATCATCATCCTCTTTGTCATCATCATCCTCTGTTACTTCAGGTGAGAAGACACACACATGGACGGACACAGACACACACACACACACACACACACACACACACACACACACACACACACACACACACCTAGAGGAGATTCATAACAGCGTTAACTGTTGATATGCCGTTTAATAGGAATGACTCTATTTATAATAACTCTGTGATTGTTGGTCTCCAGGTATAAGCGACAGGAGTTGCGTCCCCGCTACAGCATCGGGCTGGAGCAGGATGAGACCTACATCCCTCCCGGAGAGAGTCTCAAGGATCTGATAGAACAGTCTCAGAGCTCCGGCTCTGGCTCAGGACTCCCCCTGCTGGTGAGACCTCACTACTGCATCACACTCTTATGCACAATAGCCGGCCCCCTAAATCAGTCCCAACAGAAGACAGACACTAGATAAGCACCTTCCCCTCAGTCACATTAGGAAATAAGATATGACCACGATGCCGGTGATAGTGATTGTAACGATAGTGATGATGATGATGATGATAATGATGATTTTAGCGAGGATGGTGGTAATAATAATAATGTTTTGATGTCCTCCCGTCCTCAGGTGCAGCGCACCATAGCCAAGCAGATCCAGATGGTCAAACAGATTGGGAAGGGCCGCTACGGGGAGGTGTGGATGGGCCGCTGGAGAGGAGAGAGAGTGGCCGTCAAGGTCTTCTTCACCACCGAGGAGGCCAGCTGGTTCAGAGAGACGGAGATCTATCAGACTGTCCTCATGAGGCACGAGAACATACTGGGTAAGGAAGGAGGGAGGGAGTACCTGTTTAGGGTATCTGTGTGTGTGTGTGTGTGTGTGTGTGTGTGTGTGTGTCGCATGTGTTTGTGTGTCTCACCCCTGTCTCCTCCCTGCCCCAGGCTTCATTGCGGCTGACATTAAGGGTACGGGATCGTGGACCCAGCTCTACCTGATCACAGACTACCATGAGAGCGGCTCTCTGTACGACTACCTCAAGTCCACCACCCTGGACATCAAGGCCCTGCTGAGGCTGGCCTACTCCACGGTGTCAGGCCTCTGCCACCTCCACACAGAGATTTTTGGCACCCAGGGCAAGCCTGCCATCGCCCACAGAGACCTCAAGAGCAAGAACATCCTGGTGAAGAAGAACGGGGCATGCTGCATTGCAGACCTGGGCCTGGCTGTCAAGTTCATCAGGTACTTGTGGGGGAGGTTGAGAGTTAACTGCTATAAACCAGTTACATTGGTTAGATACGGCAACTCCAGGCCCGAGAAACAGATTTCCCAAACACCTGCACATTATTAGTAGTTTTCTTTTATACTGTACCTATGATTATCCCACCAAAGATTCACCTCAGTCTGTGCTACCCCTGCCTGAAATCCAACCTGAATGCAGTTTTGTATAAAGACATTCTCCCTACGTCCCCTCTCTCAGTGACACCAACGAGGTGGACATCCCCCCCAACACGCGGGTGGGCACCAAGCGCTACATGCCCCCTGAGGTGCTGGACGAGACCCTCAACAGGAACCATTTCCAGTCCTACATCATGGCCGACATGTACAGCTTCGGCCTCATCCTGTGGGAGATCGCCCGCCGCTGCGTCTCTGGAGGTCAGGCGGCCCACAATCCTCTGCTGCTGCTCACCGCTGTCCGATCTGCATGTGTCGCTAGCCTAACATGTTTTTTTGTTTTTTATGTTTCCTTCCCTGCAATGCTTTTGGAATAGCTACAAGATACTTTCCCAAAAAAAAGTATCATCTGTTGTCATATAAACAATACAGTATGTATGCATCACAGTAACCCTTCCAGATGCTTTCTTTCAGCAGAGTGTGGATGATCACATCTCCTCTCCTAGCTGTGGACCTATGGTACAGTCTGTAGAGAGGTAACTCTGGTCCATTGTGTATCTCCTAGGCATCGTAGAAGAGTACCAGCTGCCCTACCATGATCTGGTGCCCACAGACCCCTCCTACGAGGACATGAGGGAGGTGGTGTGTATCAAGAGACAGAGACCCTCGTTTGCCAACCGCTGGAGCAGTGATGAAGTAAGAGGACCCTCATCTTGGTGGATTTATTGTTCTGTGTTTTTTTTGTTATTGTTGTTTATTATTAATCCGTTCAAAAAGCAACAGAAGCACATATGTGTTGACCTCTGACCTGTGTGTGTGTCTGTGTGTGTGTGTGTGTGTGTGTGTTTGTGTGTGTCCAGTGTCTCAGACAGATGGGGAAGCTGATGACAGAGTGTTGGGCCCACAACCCTGCGTCCCGCCTCACTGCTCTGAGAGTGAAGAAGACTCTGGCCAAGATGTCCGAGTCTCAGGACATCAAACTGTGACAGGACCCACCGTCCCCTAGAGACACTCTTACAGCATCACCTGGAGACATGTCAGTGGCCCCAGCGTCACTCAGCTAGAGACACGGGAGGGGGGCAGGGCAGGAGAGAGGTAGAGAGAGAGTAGGAGAATGGGAGATATCTGCTCTCTCCTTGACCCTGAAGACGGTCCCAGTAGGAGGGGTCTGTCTGGCTATGCTTTCTGTGAAAGCTGAGTAGCCGTCTAAGTGAAGGGAAACACGAGGACAAACAGTGCAGTGCCCCCTGCAGGAGAGGAGGGCTCAGGACAGGGGAGGTTCTGCTCTGTCCATCTAAAGCCATATAACAGTATTGTATGTATGTTTTGCCCATTTGTGCTCTACTGTAACATCAATCTCAATATCAATGTTTTTTTCCGACCCATGCTTTTACAGTCAACAAATCACAGCACACTGATGGAATGGGTATATCAAGAATTATGCTCAGTCATACAGAGGGTATGCAGAGGGTATACTAGCCAATCAAGGACTAGTCAGCTTACTGTACATGCAATCTTTCCAGACCTGATTCTGCCCACTTCAGGAACCGAAACCCGCGGTTGGTTCTTCTCTTCATAAGGGGTTGGACATAACCCTTACACATAGTGTGGATTCAATATTCACTTCAATAGAGTGCTTTAGCCATCCAAAGGAATGTCATTGTTGCTCCACTGAAATGTTCTCGATATTATATATTAGATATTATTGTATTATGATGATGATGATGATGAGGGTAGTTGTGGGTTCATGGATGTTGGCGTTGCTTAGGTTACTTGTGTCCACATAGAGGCTTTTCTCGCCCTAAAGGTCTCTCACCCATGGTTGCCTTTGCACATTACTCCCGTCACAGAATTGAATTGTAAATAATAATGCTGAAATGTATTGATACTGATGGACTTGTAATGATAATGTTGAAGAAGTGTTTTTGGTTGTCTGCCTATTAACTTGTGTACAGAATAACCCCCCCAGTCCACTCCACCACTATGGCCTGTGTTTTATTTAATCTGTACATATGTAGATATGAGAGTGTGAGAGTGGATCGGGATTACATTCCCTAATAAATGCTGTCAGTCTCCAAGTCTGCTCTCTTTTTTGGGGTGATTTTCATGCGTCTGATGCATCTCTCTCTCCTGTGTGTGTCTCTTACTCACACACACACACACACACACACACACACACACACACACACACACACACTCGTTCCCCTCCCCACACCTATGTGTTGTGCCACAATTAAACAAAAAAGAGACGCAATCTGGATTCAGTGTTGCATATAAATATAATTTATTATTAGTTTTAAAAATTCTTTCTTACACTTTGTACAAGAACTTGACAGGATACGCAAGCAATTGCAATAACATCATGAGTGTGCCAGAAAAGAGTAGGACACGCTCAGTATACTGTACATACAATGTTACCTTAACACGCCTTAGAGAAACTATGGAATGCAACGGCTAGCACGTTTGAGTAAGTACATCTTGTTTATAAAGGATGCCAACTTTGCATAGACGGATTTAGGAAAATTTGTACAGAAGAAAATTAAAATAACCAAAAATATTCAGACTCAGTGCTGCTGCATTCAAGGAATGTTGGGTTGACAGTGATGATCTTCAGTTATTATACACACGTTCAGTCTTATCATACAATCCTTATTATTGTTTGTTTCTTAATGGGTTTCCGTCTGTCAGTCTGTCAGTTAAGATGGCATAGTTGGCAAGATGAACGAACACTTAAATCTTTCACCCAACTTAAACGTCCATTGAGTTCCAGTCAACAGTAGCTGTCATTAGTGAACAGTAGGCTTACTGTATGTTGTAATTCAGCTGATTAGTACACGTGTTCAGAATATCAACCTCCCAGGGAAATTTACATCATGGGTCAATTATTTGGTAAAAGGCAATCGTATTCAGCTGGATTAGTCCTACAAAAATATACTGTATATCAACAAACTACATACATCTTCCACTGTAGGAGATTCCTACCTCTTTCTCTGCTCTGATCCAATCTCATAATGAGGTCATCATCAGTGGAACATACTCATGGTACCCACTCTGACCTCGGTCCTTTCTGTTATGCAGTGCATGGACTGACCAATCAGACTCCAGATCTCAGCATCCTAGCACCCAGCATCCACACTGTGATGGACCTCGTCCTCCGATGACCCAACATGGAGTCGATATGACTCAAAATTGTAGGCAAAAAATCGAATCTGTGAAAGCACAATCTAGCCAAAATATATGTTTTGTTTTTTTAACTAAAGTAGGAAATTTGTAAATAATTACAAAATATATAAAGTAACAAAAACACACATAATTGTAAAACAATAATAATACATAACATGAATGATAACAGTTAATATTAATAATGACAGTCATACTAAAAGGTTACAGTTTCAATGTTGGGCTTATTTACACTTTAATGCTTGCACTATTGGTTTTGTAAGATTGTGTCTCTCTCCGGCTATGAACCTTGCCAGGTTTGTGAGAAGAGAGACTGTCCATGACTGTATGAGTCATTACTGAGAGATTCCACCAGGAGGCGCTATGACACAATGAAATATAACGACAGAACTAAGCAACAAAAATCAGGACACACTGGATAATAATAATAATAATAATACAAAGTAATCAGCATCAGGCGGCATAAAATACAAAAGGAGAGATATTTGTGTATAAATAGATGTGTTATTAAATACAGACCTATATATTCACCGAACAAGTTCTTTCAGTCCTTCAACATAAATGTTGGTTCCAGGGGTTACCATGGTTACTAACGTGGACAGGTGGTGTGGGAGTGCCACAGTCCTGCCCCTGATCCTCAATGAGGGTTCTAGACCACAGAGAGACGCCCAGGAGTAAGAGATCATCCAATATATGGACAGAAGAAACAAGCGTTTCCTAAGAAACTGTATCAAGCAACAGTAGATACTACCAGGGAGGGTCGCTGACATGACTGACTGTTCCTCTTTCCTACTTGAAGTTTTTACCATTGATTTTGTGTGGCCTGCTGTTTTCCCTGTGTGTGTGTGTGTGTGTGTGTGTGTGTGAGTGTGTGTGTGTGTGTGTGTGTACGTCTACCTGTCCTTTAGTAAGGCAGAGGTCAGTGTCTGCCAGTCATGCCCTGTCACTCAGCAAAAAATATTTCCCCTCTCTCTTTCTCCCTCCCTCTCTCCCCCTCTATTTCTCCATCACCCGGCTCTCCCTCCTCCATGGACCTTGTTCTCTGCTCTCTGTTCTCTCTCTGGTGTCAGTGCTCTGTTGCCATGGGCACAAGGTTCTCATGGCGCCCCATCTCCTCCAGCACGGCAGCCAGGCGACTGAGGTTTCCGTCTGGGAAGTGTTGAGCCTCCCACAGGTCCAGAATCACCCCTGTAGGACTGGACTTGGTGGCAAAGTAGTTCAAATACCTGAGAGAGAGAGAGAGAGAGAGAGAGAGAGAGAGAGAGAGAGAGAGAGAGAGAGAGAGAGAGAGAGAGAGGGAGAGAGAGAAGGGGGGGTGAGGGAGAGAGGGTTGGAGGAGACAGAGTGAGAGAGAGAGAGGTGAACTTGAATTTTGTGACTAGACTGGGGGGGTTATGATTACACAGTGTCGTTGAAGGGAACTCCAAACCGTTTGAAAGCTAACCCTGCCTTGTCATGTGATGAAACATGAAACACTTTACACCAACACTATTGAATAGTGGGAAGACCGGTCTTGAATCATCTTGCTTTTGAGCTCAGCTCTGACTGTTTGGCTGTCACTTCTGCCATCTTAGTGTGTCAATCTCTCTCCCTCTCCTTCAGTGGGATGGCAGGAGGGAGGGGGGGAGGCAGGCATGGGGCTGAGGGAGGGGGTAAAGGGGTTAATCCCCCACCCGTCCCTGTCCCTGTCCCTGTCTCTGGCCCTGGCCTGGCATGGCCTGGTCTAAGTCCTGCTGCAGCCTGTGATAAGGCCTCCCTGCTGGGTTGGGAGGACTCACACAGATCAACACAAAGAGTCAAAGAGAAGAGAGGGAGGAAAGAGAGAGAAGGAGAGTGAGAGAGAGGCCCAGCTTCGGGACTTCTAGCTCTCTTTTCTCTCATCTGTATTTCATTTCTCTCATCTCTCTCTCTCTCTCTCTCTCTCTCTCTCTCTCTCTCTCTCTCTCTCTTTCTCTCTGTCCCCTGGATGACCGCATATCTAGATAATGATTTATGATGTGGTTCTGAGGCTGGGTAGTCAGAATAGTCCTCACCCTCCCCTTTCAAGCTGAGGAATAGGCTTTTAGCTTTGAGTGTAAAAGGGGGTGCACACACACATGCACAAACACGCACACGCGTGCATACACACACGCACGCACAGGAACGCACACACACGCACGCGCACACACACACACACACCTGTCCAGGTTAAGTTTGTGTGCGAGCATCCTCCAGTCGTTTCCCCTGGTCTGGGGGGCGTCCAGGCTGCCACAGAGCTTCTGTCGGATGGAGAGGGGGATGCGGAAGGCATTGGGTCCCACCAGGGTGGTGATGTTACTGGCTGGGTCCAGCAGGGACGTGTCGATGTTTTGGGTGTCCTGGAGAAGGAGGAGAACAGAGGATTGACACAGACTGACATCAGCACCCGAGAGGGTGTCTCACTGTACTGTATGGACAAGTAAGAATCATCCGCTTGGCAAGGAGGTTAAGTGAAGCCAGACGACAGTACTCTACGAAGCTGGAACAATCATTTGTAGCCAAAATTCCTTGTCAATCTGGAAAGGCCTTCAGGAGATCACAGACTACAAGACAGCCCCCCCACCCCCTCTCAAAACCTTGCGCCACCTGAACAGTTTCTTCCCCATGGCAGTGGGCCTTACAAACAAGCCCCCTGCCTCTCTGCCCTGCCTCTCCCTTGACTCTGGGACTTCCACTCTAGTGTTAAACCATTTTTGCTTATATATTGTTGTTTTGCTTACATACAATATGTTTATGTATGTTTCTTGGCACCAACCTCACCAAATCAATTTCCTGTATGTGCGAATATACAACACTAAATCAGATTCTGATTCTCTGATTCTGATAAGAAGCCAGTCATTTGAGCTAGAGTTTTTACAAGAGCTGTCAGCATCAAAGATGTAAAAATGAATAGCGACGTCCTAGCGCTAGCACTAGCTAGAGAAAGCCTGACACCACTCAGCCCCTTAGACAGAAGGTTGAAGGCCAGGGCTACTCTAAAAGCTATCACAGCCTGCACTTCCATTCAGTAATTCACTTCAATTCACAACACACAAAATCAGTGAGTTGTCAGAGTGGCAGTGTGTCTTTGTGATTGAAGGGTGATTACTCCCCCTGTGCTGTGCTCTGTGGCATGCTCACATGCACAGGTCAGTACAGGCGGCAGGGCCACTGTAATAGGCTCAATCAACCCCTGACACAAAATGGTGGTGACAGACGGTAGAGGGACAGAAAAGGAGAGATGTGTGTGTGTGTGTGTGTGTGTGTGTGAGATCTTGTTTATTATAGCCTATGAGAGATAAATAGGCAACATTTTAATTGTGCACTATCAGATCCTGTACTGTACATTTATAAGATGTATAAGCCTTGTTTGGAAGAAGAGATTCATGAAATTACCCAAGACAAGGGAAATTAGCCAAATGATTTGTTTATATAGAAATACAGAATGAACACTCAAATAAGGTGCTGACTAATGGGAAATACTGTAAATAAAGACTACTGTAAATAATTTGGTTAATTAAAGTCACAGCAAGAGAGAAGAGCATGTAGCATATTGACAAATAAAGAGTTATGGTTTTCACCCGTGTGTTGATTATCTCAGTAACAAAGAACGCAATACAGTTCTATTTATAGTGATGTTGTACTGTTGTCATTTTGTGACACACATGTTTGGTTTCCCGCTGAATAGTAACACAATCGAAAACGTGATTTCAATCAATAATTACGTCATATAGAAATGTTGTTACAGCAACAAATAATTCTATCTCTACGTCACCGTATTCTATAAAAAACCAAGAAATGATTCAATTCATGCATTCATAATCAGCGGTCTCTCCCTCTTCTCCTCAGACCAGTCTCTCCCCCTTCTCCTCAGACCAGTCTCTCCTACTTCCCCCTCAGATGAGCAGCCTGCCCCAACACCAGCTCCAACATCAGATGCCCAATGGTGCACCACATCCTGTTTCCTTGCATTATTATGTGACAGCAGATGGTGAAACTGGGAGTCGGCAAACAGTCGAACTATTCAGACTTTTATTATGAAAAAATAAATGTCAACGTTTAGAAGAGTCGACTCTCTCTATGACTGTATGCCATGGTATGTGTGTGGGAATGAATTGACGTGTCTGTGTGTATATGTGTGTGTGTGTGTGTGTGTGTGTGTATGTGTGTTTCATATTTATATGGTATGTGTGTGTGCTCACTGTATGGCTTTCCTTACCTCACACAGGGTGGTGTCGAGCTGGAAGATCTGTCCCTCTCCCTCCACCTGGCGTACACACAGCTTACAGACCAGGTCCACAGTACTGGGACAGAACCTCTCCAGGGTGAAGGTACAGTGGAGGTTCCTCTGAGAACCTGACCAAACCTGCTGGAACGACAGTTCCTACAGAGAGAGAGAGGAGAGAGAGAGAGGAGAGAGAGGAGAGAGAGAGAGATTACAACAGTGCAAACAAGAGAGTGTGTATATGTGTGTGTGTGTGTGTGTGTGTGTGTGTGTGTGTGTGTGTGTGTGTGTGTGTGTGTGTGTGTGTGTGTGGTTGTGTATGTGTGCGCGCGTGCGTACCTGGTACTTCGCGAGTAGCTTGCTCTTCCACAGTGTGTGTGGGACGTCGTGGATAGACAGTCGCAGGTTATGGGTGCTGTCCTTAAAGTTGAGGGTCTTTGGTTCATCCAGTAGCTTCCCTCCCATCTGTTTCTCCATCTGCAGGACTTCCTACACACAGAGACACAGGGTTAGGATATGACAGGATATGACATAGGCTTTTCCCCATCTTTCTCTAAGTGGGAAACTTGTGTCCTTGTCTCTCTCCATGCCCTCTGGCCAATCTTAGTCAATCTTTGCCCTCTTATGGAGCTTTTCCACTACCGTGCCGTACCGTGCCGGGCCGCATGATCCCGGTTTGTTTTGCTTTCTCCACTGCCAACCGAGCCGTACCGGGCCATAGTACCCGTGCCGTTTTTAGTTTCAGTTCGAGAGGGGTACTTTCGGTACTTTCGTGCTAGGCTGTTGATTGGTCAATGGTAATCGTCAACATCGTCATCCCATGTTCATAGACTTTTTCGCTAACCGCCATTTTTAAATACCACAACAGATTTCACTCTCGGAAAATGTCACTTACTGTTTCTGTAATAACGTATTAATAAAGATTAGAAAAATTATGATAACCATCTTATTATCTTAGTTTAATGTCATTTCAATGCATCATAGAACTTTTATTAACAACAAGCATAACAAAAAAAACACTATTATGGTGATGTGCTGTGCCTATGCTAGACCGTTCCTCAGTCCAGTGCGCTTCATCATCCCCCTTCTAAAACTGCCATCCCCCCTTTTCATCCCTTGTGTCATTTTATCAATGAACATGGTATTACTGTTATTTCAACATTTAAGCCTCTTTCACACATAGTTCCCTATCATTTCCATGGAATCCCAAGCTGTGCCGACCAGGCGTCTTCACCGTTCACTCATGAGCCAAATGCCGGTAGATTCTGCTGAGCCGTACCGGTCTGGTCAATGGAAAAGCGCCATTAATCAATGATGCTAAGTCGTTTCAATGATGTGTGTGTGTGTGTGTGTGTTATTCAGTGTATTTTCACAAAGGTATCGGGAAGCATTTTCAACAGGCATTATGCAGTAAGCTTGCAATATAACCCTATCTAGATAAATCTATGGTTTGGACGGTGACAGTGATCGGTGAGAGTATGATCACTCTTTCCTCTTATTGGCTCTTCCCAAATGGAATAACCATGTCTAATTCTCCTCCCCAATGCAATAATCATATACCTCATCTGTTCCCTATGTAGGTGTAGGCATTAGGCAGAGTTATGGATGGAAGACAGTGGGGGAGGGGGATAAATATGATATGGCTCATGTTTGCGAAAGCACGGCTGCATTTGTCTTGGAGCAGCTTGGTGATGGAGATTATATTCAAATCTCCACTTATTACTGCACACAAACACAGCCTCCACGGCCTGTCGCCCACTCTTCATCTGCTAGCTACTCACACACACACACACACACACATGCACGCACACACACACAATCCCTCACACACACTCACACACACATGCGCACACATGCGCACACATGCGTGCGCACACACACACACACACACACAGTCACAGTCACGTAAGCACGCACACCTGCACACACACACACACACACACACAGTCACATATGCAGGCACACACGCACACACACCAACACGCACAAACACAGTCACGCACGCACACACACACATTCACACACACACACACACACTTGCGCCTTACTTTGAGTGAGTCCTGGGTGTCGTCCAGGCAGTAAACGCGGATGTGGTACTCCAGGGCCGGACAGGTGACAGGGCCAAAGATGGCCAGTTTGAGGCGCTTGGTGGTGGCAGCACTGATGGACTGGCCCACCAGACAGTAGGTCCCCAGGGTCTCAGTCAGAATGTGACACGCCTCGTCATCCATCTGGATGTAGCACGGAGTGGTGAAGTTCTCCTCCCCTACCACCACCACCTCCTGCAGAGACAGAGAGACAGAGAGAGAGAGACAGAGAGACAGAGAGCGAGAGAGAGAGAGAGAGAGAGAGAGAGAGAGAGAGAGAGAGAGAGAGAGAGCGAGAGAGAGAGTGAGAGTGAGAGAGCGAGAGAGAGAGAGAGCGAGAGTAAGTGAGCATGAGTCAATGATTGTGTGTGTGTGTGTGTGTGTGTCTCCCATTGTGCCACATGCTGATTGCAGACCACTCATAATTGACCCCAGTAAGAGCACTCATGTCAGAGCATATCCCTGTTTCATTACTGGTGTCTGGTCTGAAGAGGCGCACACTGGGCCCTCTCACCACTAATCCGGATGCTCCTATGAACAGCACACTGGCATTAATTCCAGCCCATTATGAGCGACAGAAGAGGAATTACAGTATTTTATTGTGAGCTAGTCCGTTTAACAGCAGTATTATGGCTGGTCATTAGACTCTTTAACAGGTCCAGGGGGACAGCAGGAGTGGTCTGCAAAAGGGGGGGGTTATTAGAACACACAGTGGAAAACTGGGCTAAGGCCTCTCTTACACACACGCGCACGCGGGCGGATGCACGCACACACGCACAATTTATAGACCAAATTCCTCAGTCTATTCATCATGGCCAGCACGCTGTCCTTCAATAACTCACAGAGAAGTTGTAGCACCACTTCCAACATCACTCCTGGCTCAGTGACAAGAGGGTTTGTGGGAAAAAGAGTCTTTGTGAGGGGAGAGTTGCTGAGGCAGGAGGCCCCACATGTTACTCATTACTCTGTGCTATCTTTATCTACATCACACCCCGACCACGCTTCCTCAACAGCTCCCTCCTCCGTCTCTCTCTCCGGGTCACGTCCAATGAAACAGACGATTATTCACGCTTGGGACAGCAGTAATACAAGAGTAATATTTACACAGACGTTGAATCGTTCTCCCTCCGACGGTAATGATGGCCACCCATTCTGACAGAGCATGTCCTATGAAAAGTATTTCACAAGCCACGTGTGTGTGTGTGTGTGTGTGTGTGTGTGTGTGTGTGTGTGTGTGTGTGTGTGTGTGTGTGTGTGTGCTGGCCTTAGCAGGGGGAAGGAAAGCTCATAAAGAAAGGCACCGTCACCTACGGGATATTACCATGCCCTTGTCTGACAGCCCATAGAGATATAATCAATAGTTCTTTCTCTCTGCTTAAATCGCTCAAATCAAGTCTGCATTCTTTTTTTTATTGGCTGCTTTAAAGCAATCCGTCAAAGTCACACATAGGAACAATAATGCTGTTTATTACTGAATATTTCCTTCATAATGGATATCACCCCCCCCCAGTTGCTTGTTATCTCCTTTGTGTCTGTTGTGTGACTACTGTACAGTATGAATTTAGATGGGGGATATAATATACAGGGACGGCTGGTATCAATGGGCTAGCAGGGCTAAGCGCCCCCTATCTTTTACAATAAATATGAGAAAGTTATTAAATTAAAGAAATATTAAAATATAATAATTGTTGAATATAATAATATAATTAATATATAATAATTGTTAAACCTTAGAACTGATTGATTTTGGTGGAACCTAGAGCAGCAACAGCACCGAATAGTCACAAAGAACTCAGGATATATCTAAATGGGATGATTTTTTACAGCCCAAACTCCTAACATCATCTTCCAATCATTGTTGTCACATCGTGATTGACAGGTGTGTTGGCGCCGCCTTGATTTCCCGAAAACTTGGGCTAAATTAACTTTGACTTTTGACCAATAACAGGGCGTAGCAGTACAATACCAGTACAGTGAGGGCAGGCCGACTGTAGGGGGGAGAAGAGTAGTGAAGTGAAGCGGCAATTGCGGGTATTAGCATGCTAAGCAAGGTGGATTATTTACTTTTTCATCCATTTTCGTTAATGTAGGAAAAATTGGAAGTGAAGAGACAGGGGGCACATCGTCCAAACGGTGTTCAAATAACACAAACGGTCAAACGACAAAAGCGTACATTTTGTGTTTCTTGGTTTCAACGAAAGGACTGGCTAACGGCAAGTGTAGCTAAGTGCAAGTGAACATTTCATCACAACATCGTCATCCCATGTTCAGAGTTCACCCTTAACCGCCATTTTCAAATACCACAACAGATTTCGCTCTCGGAAAATGTCACTTACTGTTTCTGTAATAACTTATTAATAAAGATTTGAAAAATTATGATAACCATCTTATTATCTTAGGGTTAGGGTTAGGTTTTATTTACAACAAGCATAACAAAAAAATCGCTATTATGGCGATGTGCTGTGCCTATGCTAGACATGCATTGTCGGTGTGTGTGCACTGCGTTTATATCACAAAATGTACATTTGATAAGTAGGTTAAGGTAAGCTAGCTAAGTAAGTAATCTAGCTAACTATGATTGGAAACAAAGTACTATCCAGTTAGAATTATAGAAGATCTAATTGTGTTTTCCTGCTGGTCTCGCTGCCTGGGTTTGAACAGACTTTGGGATCAACTACAACATCTCCATAGCCTACGCTACATTATAACTTTGCATCCTCTGAAAAAATAGCAGCATTTAAATAGTTTAGTTTATGTTCAACTGGAAAAGGTAGTAATCACAGAATTTCGTGTTTTGACTGCTGGGAGTTCGTTAAAAATGCCTTTAAAAAAGCCTTTCCACCTGTATGTATATATATATATATATATATATATATATATATATATATATATATATATATATATATATATATATATGCCATATATCATACCTCCACTATGATTGGAAATTAAGTAGTGTCCAAGTGAAGTGCTCTTATGACACGTAACTCATCCTACTGTCCCGGGTCGGTCCAGGTATGTTGTGTATAATGGAGAAGCGTTTCTGAAATGGTACAGGTAGGATACAAATGCGTGCCGTACCGAACCGTACCGTACTGGTAAAAAGATTTCAGAATAAACATATTATTATTATTTTTTTAAGTTTCTGCAAAAAAAGTTTCTGAATAAAAGTCAGAAAAAAAAAGTTTCTGAATAAAAGTCTGGAAAAAAGTTTCAGAATAAAAGTCTGGAAAAAAAAAGTTGATTACATGATTGATTCACAGTTAAAATAGATTGATTGATTGTGTTACATGATTGATTCACAGTTAAAATAGATTGATTAATATGTTACATGATTGATTGACAGAAGTACATTTCTGTTGTATTAGCTAAGAAGAAAAAGAACTGCAGGTTCCAGAATGTCTTGTAGAAAGACGTCATATAAGTTGACAGTTTGTTGTTTTTGAGAAATGTGAATTGTACATTGAATTGAAAGTTAATATCTAATAGCTTGTTTTATTGAAAAAGAAAGTGATCACAAGTGTATGTCAGCAGATTTGTATATAAAGAACCTTTCGCTTGATATCACCAGTCCTAGCCATCATTTCAGAAGGTTGAAATACTACACTGTCGTAATGTTGTATGTATGTAATGTTAATAAATAATAGGCACAAACTGATGTTGCAAAAGGTGAAAACTTTAGCTGCATTTACTTCCCTGTGTTTAAATGAGTCCTCTTGCTCTTCTATATTTGACCTACTCCACATTTTCATAGCCTTATCGTAACATGTATTCTTACCAGTAGCAGCTAGTCAAAACCATATAATTTACAGCTTTTTATAAAGCGATAAAAGTAATATTGAGTAGAATATTGAGTTCAGCCTACTGGTCCGGCCCTCCACAATTGTCCCGGTTTCTCATGTGGCCCATTGTGAAAATGAATGGTATAGACCCTAGGCCTAATGGATTTATTAGCCCCCCCACTCAGTATCACCACCAGCCGCCACTGATAATATATATATATATATATACAGTACAAGTCAAAAGTTTGGACACACGTTCTTATTCAATTGAATATATATATATATACTGTATAACATTCTATATATTATATATAATATAACATTATTATATAGTGTACTGTAGTGCACCGCTCTCTGTAAGCATAGCAGATCACGAAGAGTCTGAGACCAACACCTAATTTTCTCTGGAGACTCTGTAAAGAGTTTCTCTCTCTCTCTCTCTCTCTCTCTCTCTCTCTCTCTCTCTCTCTCTCTCTCTCTCTCTTTCTCTTTCTCTCTGTCTCTCTGTCTCTCTCTTTCCTCTGTGCTGAGTTGATAATCATCTCATTTCACCATGCTGATGATATTTATTTGCAACCTGGTATTTTTTTATTTGATATGGGCAGTGGTAACATCTTTGGGAACGCTGTGATGAATCTATTGAGACAGGACAGACGGTAGTTCTGTGGATGATGCGCTCCAACAAACACAGTCAAATGGCTCTCCAGACGCAGGAAACCAGCCGCTCATTACCACATCAGAACCACATCTCTATGACTTTATGTTTCTCTCAGAGAGTTTCGCTCTGACGGGGGTCAGTCCACAAAATATACAGTTGCACAGTTCTAGTTTTTACTCTAACAGACCCTTGTCAGTTTTTCTCCCAACAGAGTTGTCAGGTCGGGGAGCCATAGCTTTGTATCAGTCCTTGCGGTATTCAGAAAGCGATGGTGGAAAAGACTTGCATCAGCTGCTGTGTGATGAGCCAACAGAGGGACAGGCTGTACGCTATTGCTAAGCAACAAAAAGTAAACTAAAGTTCGGTAGAACAGGAGACTGTGGGAGAGATGGAGAAGGCCAGGGATGACTACTCAGTCCTACGGACAGACAGCTGCTTGGAATGGAACCTTCCCACTCTGAATGTTACACTACAGTACAGGGCCATACTGAATGGACTCTCTGTTGGCTTACTGGCACAAAATGTTTGAATGAAAATAATAAATGTTATGAATGCATTGCATGCAATGCACAAATGACCATACATACTGTATGGTCCCCCCCTCTCTCTTCTTGTAAGGTATACCCCAACATCAAGCTTGCTTACAAGGCTAGACCGCTAGCTCATCTAGGCATGTCTGACCACGTGTCAATCCTCCTGATCCCAGCCTACACTCCCATGAGGAAAAGTGCTCCCATCACCACTAAGACTGTCAGAACCTGGCCAGCAGGGTCCGCTCCACTGCAGATCTGCCTGAATGACACCTCATGGCAGGAATATGAGCATGAGGACCTGGAACAGTTCACGTCGTCGGTTCTGAACCACATAGTGAACTGTACCAACTCAGCCACCGTGGACAAACGTGTCCGGGTCTACCCCAACACGAAGCCATGGATGACTGTGAAGGTCCAAAAACTGCTCAAGGAGAGGGACAACGCCTTCTCAGCGAAGGACACACTGCTGTACAGCACCACCAGGGCTAACCTAAAGCGTGGCATCCGGGAGGCCAAGGCAGACCACAGAGAGAAGATTGAGGAATGCTTCCTGAGCAACGACTCCAGGCGGGTGTGGCAGGGGGTTCAGCACATGACAAACTTCAGAGCCAACAGGCTCACAGCCGCGGAGGACGACCCCCTGCTGGCGGAAAAGCTGAACTCCTTCTACGCCCGGTTCGACGAGAGGCGAACGGAGGTAACCACAACACAAACACCACTCTCTCCAGCTCTCAGCAGCCTCACCCTCACAGAGCATGAAGTGAGACGCGTGCTGAAGGCGGTGGACCCCAGAAAAGCCTCAGGGCCAGATGGCGTCCTGGGACGGGTGCTGAGGGACTGCGCCGACCAGCTGGCCGGGGTTTTCACCAACATCTTCAACCAGTCCCTGTCCCAGGCCACCATCCCACCCTGCCTGAAAACCTCAACTATCAACCCAGTCCCGAAGGAAAGCACGGTGAGCTGCCTAAACGACTACCGCCCGGTGGCACTCACACCAATCATCATGAAGTGCTTCGAGAAACTAGTCCGGGCCCACATAGTCACACGCCTCCCGCCCAACCTGGATCCATACCAGTTCGCCTACAGAGCCCACAGGTCCACAGAGGACGCCATCGTGACAACTCTCCACTCCACTCTATCCCACCTGGAGAGGGGAAACAGCTACGCGAGACTGCTCTTTGTGGACTTCAGCTCTGCCTTCAACACCATCCTTCCAGACAGGCTAGTGACCAAACTACTAGACCTGGGACTATCACACTCTATCTGTGCATGGATCAAGGACTTCCTGTCTGACCGCCCCCAGAGGGTGCGGGTGGGCTCCCACACCTCCACAGCCCTCAGACTCAGCACTGGGTCCCCCCAGGGCTGCGTGCTAAGCCCCATCCTCTACAACCTCTACACCTACGACTTCACCCCCGTCCACCCCAGCAACTCCATCGTAAAGTTTGCAGACGACACCACCGTGGTGGGCTGCATCTCGGGGGGGGACGAGGCGGCGTACAGGGATGAGGTGGAGCAGCTGGGCAAGCTGTGCAAGGTTAACAACCTGCTGCTGAACCAGTCAAAGACCCAGGAAATCATCGTGGACTTCAGGAGGAAAAAATCTGAGGTCCAGCCCCTGCTCGTCGATGGAGGGAGCGTGGAGAGAGTCTCAACCCTCCGATTCCTGGGGGTGCACATACAGGATGACCTGTCCTGGAAGACCAACACAGCAGCCATCATCAAGAAGGCACAACAGCGGCTCTACTTCCTGAGAGTCCTCAGGAAAAACCACATCAGACAGGAGCTGCTTGTGACCTTCTACCGCTGCGCAGTGGAGAGCATCCTCACCTACTGCATCTGCGTGTGGTTCTCCAGCTGCACAGCCGCAGAGAGGAATGCGCTACAGAGAGTCGTGAGATCGGCCCAGAAGATCACCGGCGCCCCCCTCCCCTCTCTGGAAGAGCTGTACAACACACGCTGCCTCAGGAAGGCCTCCAAGATCTCGAGAGACCCATCCCACCCTGGGAACAAACACTTTGTTCGGCTGCCCTCGGACAGGCGGTTCAGGACCATGTTCGCAAGGACAAATAGACTGAAGCTCAGCTTCTACCCCAGGGCCATTCAGGCCCTGAACACAGCAAAGACCTAGGTTCTAGGCCCTGGACAATCTAGACAATTTGATGGCAGCTACTAGATTGTAATCAAGTGCAATACTGAAACACAACTGTGAACATTTCAAACCTGCAAACTGCGACATTTTAAATGAATGTGCAATAACACTATGTGCAATATGACAACCCTCGGTAAGGTTCAGAGATAGGAAATGTTAGAATAGGTATAGCATAGCATAGAGTACAGCACAGTGTTTTATTTGTATAGTATAGTATAGTGGATAGTGTACATAGCCTTTATTTATGTAAACCAGCTCTTTTCCCTTCTTGTTTTTAGTTTTTTTCCTAGCACCAGGGGAGCCCCCCCTCCCAAATTTCGTTGTATGGTACCTGTACTATATCAATGACAATAAAGACCATTAATTCATTCATTCATTCATTCTTCTCTCTCTCTCTCACTCTCTCTCTCTCTCGTGCATGAGTGTTTGCACGTAGTGAGTCTCATGAGTTGTGTCTGTGTTTTAGTGACGAGTGCTTCCATCTACTTTGGACACACTCAAGATGATGGTGAGTTGGTGATTGTATTGTAAGGTGTTCCATCTCCTGTTATGACAGGATAATCTTTCCAGCTCCATCTTATTTCATTATTGTTTCTCACCTGCAGAATGTTTAACTGTAGAAATCAATGTGGAAAAATCCCAAAATATAATCATAAACTGTGTATATAGAACACCAGGAACCTGCCAAGGCTAAACTAACTGGTATGTTTGACAAATTGAATGATAAAAAGGTGCTAATTGTATGCGGTGATTTTAATATTGATTTGTCAAACAAATAGAAACAAAAGGACAACAGCCATCAGACATCAAATCAATGTGTTCCAACTCAGCAACCTATTTCCTGCCATTACAGAACCAAGCAGAATAACAACAATCACTGCTACATTTCTGATACAGAAATAGAATCGAAAGCGAAATATTAGGTGGACTACTCATAAATGACCACCTTCCTGTTCTTGCAATGTTTCCCAAAATCTTTAAAATTAAAAATTAAAATAGGATACAAGACATCACTTGTAAACAGATTAAACACAGAACACCAGAAGCCATCGCTTCCCTCAAGTTGGACCTAATGAAACAAAACTGGAACAAGGTTTATGCTAATGATGATCCTAACAAAGCCTACGCCGAGGCTTTTCTGACCACGTCAAATGTGCTATATGAAAAAAAACTGTCAGTTGAGAAAACTCACAGGGAA
>NC_137689.1:56650477-56687977 GCF_963989245.1 Nansenia antarctica
TCCCTAACGACCCCTGATCGGCTATGCCCTACTCAATCGGTGTTTGGATTCTATCCACATTTCGCTAACAGAGGATCTCCACGCAGTGTGACTTTCATCTGGCTAAGTGGGATTCTGACACTGCATATGAGAGCCGGTCTCCGAGGCTCAGAGGTAAATATAGCACCTGTATAGTGGTGGGGCATCTATCTTTGTTTATTCCTCTCCGTAATCAGCCAGGTGCTGGGGGCTGGCTGCCATAGCAACCCGAGCTGGATTGGGTCTTTCGGAAAAAAAATAAGCCTTCTCTCTCCACATTTAACCTCACTTACCTCACGTTGTTTGAACCTATCTCTCCTTTCTTCTCTCTCTCTCTCTCTCTCTCTCTCTACCTCTTTGTCTCTGCCTCCCACTCCCTCCCCCCACCCCTTTCTCTATTTTTTTCACTCTTCTTAGTTTCACCCCAGCCAAAAGCTACTGTCACAGCCCCTCCACCACCCACATACAGTACTGTCCCAACCCTTTCAGACCGGTCCCATACACAATATAGTGTATTGTTCCCACAGCGTCTCTTCTTCTCCCATCTCCCTACCCACCTCTGAGCCATGCCTCTCCACCCTGTAATCTAATTACAGTGGAATACACCACATAGAGAGGCCTAACTATGCCATAATGATAGCTGCTTGACTGTATCACTCGTACCACAGTGACAGGCATTCTAATAGTCTCATCACCGCCGCCCACACAACCATCCTGGGCAGCCTTGTCCCTGTTCTCACCTCATCTGCAGTCAACAGCCCCATCTGTATTCACATCATCTCTGACACACATCCGCTGGCAGCCAGGCTGAGTCAAACGTGCCTCTCTAGGGTATTAACATGGGCCCCGTCGAGACAAAACTCTCGCTGAGATCTCACAAACTCTCGCTGAGATCTCACAAACACCTCGCACGGATAGGTAAGCTGCTACTGAAATGTAACACCCGTTTAACACCAATCCCCCCTTTCAGACGATGAAATAAGACACCCACTTAATATATTCTACAAACACACGTGCACGTACGCAACGAACATTCAGTACCAATGGGAAAGTGTGTCCAAACTTTTGACTGGCACGTGCGTGCGTGTGTGTCCTTCCCCTCACCTGTTCGAGCCGTCTTGATGCTGACCGGTTGGAAGCCTCCATTGAGGGCAGAGGAGTCGATGATGTCAGAGTCAAAGTCGCGGTGGTTCTTCCTGTAGACGAACAGCGCGACGATGACGGAGATGACCAGGCACATGATGACAGCGATCACGACGCCCACGTACAGCGCCACGTCGTCTGTGCTGGGGGCCGCTGAGGGAAGAGCAGGGGAGAGAAGAGAGTCTTTAGATCAACTGTCACCTGGGTCACTCCATATTAACACCATTAATCATGCTAGGTTGCAGGTTTATCAGCCCTCTGATATAGACAGTATCAGCGGTCCAATATCCTGCCCATAGATTGAGTTGGATATTTATAACGGCAGGCAATCATCCACCATCTTTCCGGTGAATTAATTCAGGTCCCCTATGTGAAATGTCATCATGGACATTGCTGAGGGAGGTGCAATTAGAAGGTTCACTGTACTGTAGGAAATAAGACAACACGGTTGGAATTTAAATACTGCATATTTTCAAGGACACACCAACAACCTCAACCACAAGGTCGAGGACAATGGCTTAGCTGACGTTTGGGTTGGTCCAATGTCCTGATTACAGTCATAAGCACTGAGCTAGGAGTTCAGGGTTGAAATGAAGGGCATATTACAAGCTCTTGTCAGAGGACATTGGAGAGAAAAACACAGAGAAAGAGGAGGAGAGAGAGGGGAGGGGAGGGGGGGGGGGGGGGGTGAGGGTGGGGTTGTATTGTATGACATGCTTGAATACATTCCGTTTTTTCCAACAGTATGCATTTAGAAACAAGGTTACCACCGGTTACAACAGTAGAGTCCACCCAATGACATATCTGCGAGGCAGAGATCTAGCAAGCAGATGTACTGTGTCATCCCTGTGTACTGTGTCAAAAGCGTCTTACAAGGAGATACGTATGTTCTGGCTTCAAAGAAATAAAACACCAGGGGTCTACACTGTGACAGACTAGACCAGAGCACTGTAACATTCCTCTATCGCCACATCTCCGCCTTTGTTCTCCCTCTCCTCTGATAAGATCTCCAAATAGCCCCAGTTTCACATTTCTGCTTTCATCTCTCCCTCCCAGAGCTTTTCTGTCCACTTTCCAGCTGGAGAAATCCCTGTGATTAGGAGGAACCGGTAGGGTTATGATGGGCTGGCTGTGTGTCATCCAGACTCAGACAAGCAGTCATTACTGTCCCAGGCTTCAGACGGATGGCCATTCAAACAGTCAAAGCCTTTTTGTGCTGTTGATAATTGTAAAGAATGCCCTTCGCTGTCAAGAAAGTGACAAGTGAAAAATAGAGCCTTTTTAAAAGGTGTCTAAAAGAGCCGCGGGCGAATGTATATGTGTGTGCGTGCGTGCGTGTGTGTGTATGTGTGTGTGTGTGTGTGTGTTTGTGTGTATGTGTGTGTGTGTGTTTGTGTGTGTGTATGTGTGTGTGTGTGCGTGTGTGCGTGCGTGTGTGTTCCGGCATGAATACGTGTGTATGTGTGTGCATATGTGCATGTGTTTGCAAGAGAGACTGAGTGAGACAGAGAGGGCGAGAGAAAGAGAGAGAGAAAAAGAGAGAGAGAGAAAGAGACAGGTAGAGACAGAAAGAGAGTGAAAGAGAGTGAGGGGAGGAGGGTAGTATGAGTCTGTACCAGTAGATGGCAGTATTAACCATAAGTCCAGCCACACTGCCATCAGTGGCGTTCCATGATCGTTGGCCATTTGCTGAAATTACCCTGATGTCTTTAAATGTACCAGATGGCATTCAGTTTGCATCTGCTAGTGTGTCGCATGTGAGAGTGGGAGTAAGAGGGGGCAACAGGAAGAACAGTAGGAGTGTGTGTGAGAATTAAGATGTTACTGTGACAAATGTATAACCTACAGGTATATGCTGTAGTAGACCTCACTGTGAGCTTTAGTCCACTCTTCACTCTCCCATATGCATGTCTGTCATGTGTACTGTTTGTTGTGTATGGTGACTCATGGTGATGACAATTTTTATGTTTTTATGATGATTAAGTTGTATCTCAACGGATCTAACCGTCCCTCAGACTAAAATCCGCCACTCATGTGTACGGCATCATTGTTGAGTGTTTAGTACGCTACTCCCCTGGTATAGTATAGTCTCCCTCTACAAACCTGGGCACTCAGATGGGCTTGTTTACATAGGTAGCAACCAATCAGCTAGAGGATCAGGGATGCATAACCGTCCCTAACACAGTTTAATCACAGTGTGCAAGCACATTAATCTCCTGAACGCAGCTCTACCCCTGAGAGGAGCAAGCATGACCGGCTTTCTTTCTTTCTGGGAGTGAAATGAACAATGGTTCTCTAAAGCTATTTGTAGGGACATACTTAAGCGTTCTGAAGTGACTTCATGGGTTTCGTAAGGTTATTTACTGTGATGTGACATCATTGAAGGGCATGAGGATTAACCAGCACCTGACAATAACAGACATAATGTGACTTTGGTTTAAGATGTATATCTACCACTGAGGACTTGTTCAGACACATGTTAATTGAGTGATTTGCAGTACGTAGGCATTTTAAAGACCTTAACCTCCTTCAACCCCCATCAGCTTACCCTAGAGGTACGCATCTTCACCCAGGAGATACGCAGACTTACCCTGTCCACCAGGCCTTACCACAGACATCATATTAAAGAGAGCTCCTCCATTGACCTATACATACTAGACTTGCACATTGGACCTCTAATCCCCATTCCAATACAGACACGACGGGGAAAACAAAGCAGAGAGCAAATGATGAAAGTTAAAAAAAAAAAAAAAAGAAGAAAAAAAAGAGGAAAAAATAGAAAATAATTTCACTCTGCTCCCTCTGCCAAGCTCCCCTGCAGTTATTGAACATACATCCCCTCAGTCGAATAATCTTCTATCTATGCTTTGATGATAAAGGCAGCAACCTGCTAAGTGTGCGCATTAAAATGTATCACTTAGATTAATACATCCCTTTGAACATGAGCAATTGTCGGGAGGGGGGGGTGGGGGGGGGGAATACAAGAAATGGAAATGAAAGGGATTATTGAACACTCCTCATTCTCTGGGTAGAGGCGCAGACCGAGAGGGAGGGAGGGGGGGAGAGAGAGAGAGAGTCACAGAGAGAAAGAGGTGGTGTATTGTTGAAAGAGAGAGAGTGTGAGAGAGAACAAGAGAGAGAGAAAGACACACACACACACACACAGAGAGAGAGAGAGGGAGGTATACTATTTCTACCAGACTCTGCGTCTCAGCTCAGAATCCCTGTGGACAAGGGTAACAGAGTGACATTCTAAAGTAAGTGAGTACCAACAGGCCAACACCAGCCTGGGGTAAGAGAACGCCAGCGTGGGTTAAAACAGGGCAGGCAGCCAGGCAGCAGAGACACGCTATGAGAGGGGGCAGGGTGGCAAGGGAGAGGGGGAGTCCAGGGGAGGGGACTGGACGAGAGGGGGCAGAGACAGAAGATGATATGGCAGGGCAGTGGTTAGGAAAGACAGTGACAAATCAGGGTGACACTTTATTGAACAGGCTATGCCCTGTTCTGTATGACGGTGTGTGTCAGGTCATGACATCTGACAAAAGGATGTTGATTTTGAGAACAGTGTGTGCGTGTTTCAATGTGAGAACATCATGGAGACATTATCTGCATTACCTGTCAATTATTCCTGTGCATATGCTGTAAAGACTTCATGCGTACAATATCCCACCAATAAATAAGTGTGTCTCAGAAAAAAAGAACAGAAAATGGATGGAATGAATGAAATAAAAACAATAACTCACATGGATATCCAAAATCACTCCTGTCTTTGTGCTCAGATGACTTCTGATAAAAGGAACCTTAAGGAGGGGGGGTGGGGGGGAAATCAAATTTAAAAGGCAACAGAACAAGCAAACAAGGCAAAAGGCATGAGGAATGATGACACAGGGAAACAATCGCTCTTGATTTGGGCTCCCCCCCCCCTCTCTCTCTCTCTCTGTCTGGGAGGAGGGCCTATGGAGGACTGTTTGCTATCCATCAGTTGGGCTTAGTGCTTCAGCAGCACTGGTAGTGACTGTGGGGAGTGGAGCGGGGCGAGGCTGATTAACAGTGTGGCAACGGCAGGGTCAATACCACTAACAACCCTGCATCTGTCACTAGGGGGGCTGTGAGGACAAAAACACCTCCCATATGAGAGGTGGAGGGTGGTAGGGGGGAGAGGGGTGAGGGGGTTGGGAGGGAGAGGAGTGGAGTGGTGGAGGGTGGTAGGGAGAGAGGGGTGAAGGGGTTGCCAAAAGGAGAGAGTGGGGGGGAGAGAGGGGTGAAGGGGTTGGGAGGGAGAGGAGAGGTGGAGGGTGGTAGGGGAGAGAGTGGATGAAGGGGTTGAGAGAAGAGACGCAGGGGAGAGAGAGGTTAGGAAGAGGAAAGAGTGTGTGGGGGGGGGGAGTGAAGAGGTTGAGAGGAGAGGAGAGGTGGAGGATGGAGGAGAGAGAGGGGTGAGGGGGTTGGCCACAGAGAAGAGGTGGAAGATGGAGAGGAGAGAGAGGGGTGAAGGGGTTGGGACGAGAGGAGGGGTGGATGGTGGAGGGGAGAGAGATGGAAGCGTGGCGTCTTGTAAAACTGCTCTTTTCTGACTGCTTTGCTGGATGTAGATATACAGTAGATGGGAAGCCCAGGCAGAACCAATAACACAGACTGCACAAACACCAGCAATGAACACACATAAGAACAATTATAATAACACATACGCACACACACACACACATACGCACACACACACACACACACACACACACACACACACACACACACACACAGTACATTCAATACACCCAAATACATACCACACACTCCATCACTGGAGACATACATAAACAGACAAACAATGAACTCCTGATGGAGAAGGAGAGAGGGATAGGTAGACAGGTCGATGGACAGGGAAATCAATAGTTTGATAGATGGGGCGAGTGTGTACATGTAATCAGACAGAGGAGACAGAGACAGAGAGCAGAGGGAGGTGTCTGTCGGACGCAAGTTAAGTGATGGTACATTTGGACCCATCCTATGTAGTTATATTCATGCTGAGTGAGTCTATTGCCAGTGTAAAACCATGCTTTAGTGAGCAGCCTAAAGGAATCCAATGTTATAGACCCACATCCCATTTGGGGCTATTCTTCAACCATGACCTCACTGTGCTGTGGAGGAGAGAAGTCCTCCTACAGGAAATCATTGTCTGTGTTTCAGCCGTTAATTAAAACCACAGGCTTCCTGATTGATAAGGTTACTCTTTTATGCATACTGGAGTTTTCCAGGAATATTGGTGACTACTGTAGTCTAGATAATCAATAGTCATACTGTAGGTAATGTAGGTCTAGTATGGGGTTATGTACTGTACAACTGTCCATCTCCAAAATTCGAAACATAAAAAAAAAAAAATGTTCACGTAACATTCAAATAACACTCATTCCAAAACCAAAATAAACAACTTTCTCTCCACCAAGTCTGGAGGTCAAATACAATAAAGTGTGGTGATTTTCCAGTGTCAGGCATTTGATAAGAATAAAGCCTGTCTTTGCCCTTGTGCTGGAGTCAGTCTTGCCCTTTCCACAGATCGATATGTCAGGGGAACGTCACCAGTCTGAGGGCAGAGTTACCAAAGCCCTGGGAAAACAACATGAGAAACTAACACAGCCCAAAGTCCAGCCCAGAAACACAGTTGGCAAGGCAGATCAAACTGACTTAAAGTAACTCTTTACTGCAAACTGTTAGAACTGTTGCAACAGAGTGTTAGAAGACCTCTCTACGTCAATTTGTGAATACTCAGCTCAAGTGAAACCATACCATGTAACTCTATTCTTTCCAGAGTACTGTAAAATGTAATAAATAGGCACCATTATAGAATATGCTAAAATTGCCCTTTCCTTTTCACCGTAGGGCAGTTGCATTTTTGGGATGCAGACTGGGGGTGGAAGTCAAGCTTAATTGTTCCATAGGCTTCAAATATATCACATTTCAGGATAGAAATCCTGGAGATGGATTACAATTTGAATGTTCAAAATGAATTCAAACAATATGAAATGAGATCAAGCTGGAATGCAATCCTAGAGGTGTCTGTTGTGCTGATCCTGGCCCAGGACCGGGGGAGCGGGGGAGTGGACCGAGGTGAGTTCAGATTGCACACATCTTCTACCCCCAATCATATTTGCCATAACGTGAGCTTTTAGATAATGGGCAATTCTCCTAAATGCCTGTGGAAATGGTCATTAGCATTGTCATAAGTGGCTTCACCCTCTTAGCTCCAAAAAAATCAATCCATGGAATGATCCTAAATCTATATCGTTATGGGTTTATATTCTCTGCAAACTGGCCATCAATCTAACCGAGACATAATGCCTCTGCGATGGTCTTAGGCAGAGAGATGGGAGGGGAGGGAGGGAGGGTTTTTAACGAGCGCTTCACAGCACACAAAGATAAAAGGCTGAGTAAAGTTGAGGTCCATTTCAAGGCGGCTTTTTGAATTCTTTCCCCTGCTGTTTTTCACGAGCATTCGAAAAACAAAAGATCAGCAGACATCCATGTCATACATTGACGTACTACTTTTTTTTTTTTTTATTCTCTCCATATTCAATCAGCAAATGGAAGGATTATCTGGATTTTATGAGTGACACTGAGGCTCTCTCAATCATACCGGCCAGATGAGAAGCAATCTATTTGATACAGTACACGGAGAGGCAATAAGATTAATCTATATGACATGTCCATATGATATCAGGTGACTATATATATAATATATCATATTAATGGCAAACACAGCTATGTTTAGCAAGCCAGGCAACACATCATATTACAGAATGAGCAGGAGGCGATCATCTGGTCATATACAGAGAGAGAGAGCGACTATGTCTGAGCTCCAGCAGTGTCGTTGAGGCCATCTGCATTATGTTAATAGAGTTTGGTGACTATTATGCATCCTATTAGTGTTATACTGCAGACATGGAGAAACCAGAGGCAGTGTGTGGGCTTCTCACCCCTAAAACCAGTTTATTAGAAAGAGAGTTCATTAAAAAGAATCGAAAAAAAGAGTCTGCTTTTCTTTAATTCAGCGAGTACGACTACCTCACTCCTGCCTACAGCTCTCTCTCTCCCTCTCTCCCTCTCTCTCTCTCTCTCTCTCTCTCTCTCTCTCTCTCTCTCTCTCTCCCTCTCTCTCTTCTCTCTCTCTCCCTCTCTCTCTCTCTCTCTCTCTCTCTCTCTCTCTCTCTCTCTCTCTCTCTCTCTCTCTCATATATGTATCTGCTTATTGCCAGAGAGGAGAAAGGGCAGACAGAGAATTAGCAGATAAACAGCTTCAGAGCAGTGAAAGTTTGCCCTGCGAGTCTGTCACCCACAGACCAAAGCAGCTCCAGCATGTCTCCCATCTTCTCAGCTCTGAATACATAATAAGGGAAAGCAGGGAGGATTGTTGGCTCAACTGAACTGTGTGTTTCGCACTCGCCTGAAAAAAAGAAGAAAAAAAAGAAACAGCAGAAAACATCTCAAAGAGAATTTCTCCGCCTACGGAAAATCTCTAAGTCTCTATCCCCACCACAAACTGGGACTGGGCTGGGATTGTTTTTAGTTAGTTTTGAGTTAAGAGCAAAACAATACGATTGATAGAATGAGTGCAGGAAACGCTGGTGAATTCGGATGCCTTTTCCCCTACTTTTAATACTACTAGAAATGATTTGAAGAGCAAAAGCATCATTTAAAAACAAACAAAAAACAGCATGCCTGTGCTTGTGCAACTTTGTGGACCCGTTTTTCCTCCCATTGGACTGAAGGAATCCAGTGCTTTTTAAATTAGGGTAGCAATCACAGTAGCTTAGCAATTATGAGCCCCTTTGTAAGTACATTATAATCACTTATCATTATTTTAAATATAGCTCCTGAATGCTTACCCTGTGACAAGGATAATTACTTACAGTACTGCGTGGTGGTATGGCCAGGCTTCTCTTTAACACACTCACACACTATATTTACCCGCGGGCACGTGGAACAAAGATATACATTGTTTCCTGCCTTTGTGTAACTTTGGTAGCTAACTGTGTGTGTGTGTGAGTTGTTTTTTTAATGAGGCAACAGACAGACAGACAGACAGACAGGCAGACAGACAGACCGAGATAGTGAGTGACTGAGTGAGTGAATAAATGTGTGAGTGAGTGAGTGAGTGAGTGAGTGAGCGAGTGAGCGAGTGAGTGAGTGAGTGAGTGAGCGACAAATGAGGAAATGAGGAATGAGAGTGTGGTGAGAAACAGGATGGACCTGCTTGTCTATCTGCACAGAGAAAGAGAGAGACAGAGAGAGAGAGAGTGAGAGAGTGACTGAGTGACTGAGAGAGAGAGAGAGAGAGAGAGAGAGAGAGAGAGAGAGAGAGAGAGAGAGAAGGCTGCCAGGGTGGGGACAGAGACCTGTAGCCTGTAATCTGATTGCTCCCGAGGGGAGGAGAGGAGAGGAGAAGAGCAGGATAAACAGAGGAGGACAGGAGACTAGAATGACCATCATGGTAATGGTCATGGTCATGTACTCACTCTGCATACACAGCCCATCGGTGCAGTTCTTTGACTGGAGCACCATGCCCTCACAGTCCTTCCCCCCGTTTTTGGGAGCTGGGGCGTTGCACTCCCTCCTCCTCCAGTGGGTACACTCAGTCCCACAGGTGGACCACTTACTCCACTCAGTCATCTGGCCATCCACTACCAGACAAGGGAGGGAGGGACCAAAGAGGGTGGGATGGGTGAAGTGGGCATGGAGGAGGGTGGGGGTGTGAGTGGGTGAGACAGGGTGAGTGATTATGTGAAAACATAGGGGGGGGGGAGAGAGAGAGAGGATGGGGGTGGAAGTGGGGGGGGGGGACACAAAGAGAGTGAGAGAATGATGATTTAGATACACAGTCTATATTCATGGAAATCTAGTATGTGTTTGTGGTGCTCAGTTATGGAGTGCATTGCCCCACCCCCGCCCCCTCCCTCTCCTCCTCTCCCCCATGCTCTCTGAGGGGGCTGATAATGGCTAGGTTCAGTACCTGGGCATAGTGGGTTACATGCCAGCTTCTGGATACCCTGGCCGTCACAGATGGCGCCACCGTTGAGGGGTGCAGGGTTAGTGCAGCTCCGCGTGCGCTTCTGGTAACCACGGCCACAACGACTGTTGCACACCGTCCACTCTGTCCACGTCGACCAGCCGCCATTTACTGTGGAGCAAAAAAAGGAAAAAACACAGTCGTTAACACTTTCATATTCGTCTGAATATTGACACCGCATTTCTTGTAGGCATACATACAGCACATATCGATTGCAGCAGCTTTTCTGTACAGTATTGAGCGAGCCGTGACTGATGTGTTGGAATGATGTTGGATCATTTCAACACACTCACACACACACCACACACCCATCAACCATGTCCTATCGATGTTTCAATTTCTATGAACTAAGCATGGTTTTCATACGGTATGTTTCCACCCTGGGTAGGTCTTGGCCGTTCGTTTTGGCGTGTGGACAGGTTGACCCTGGCTCCGGTACCTTCCGTCCTCTTAATCCCTTATTAATGCCTTCCCTTCCTGCTACTCCATCTCTGTCTGAGGCTTAAAGCCGGAGCAGAGTGACATCAGGGCTTGTGGCTGAGAACAAGGCTGTGGCATTTGAGATGATGGACCGAGGCCCCTCTGAGCTCCCACTTTAAAATGTGATGTGCTTATGAGCGAAGCCCAGAGCACGACACTCCAGGGGAAGCCTGGCAAAGGCCTGCGTTTCTTCACTGTCACTGTCTCATTCTCTCCCTCCAGGGTTTATGGTTCTGTCCCCCCCCCCTCTCTCTCTCGCTCTCTCTCTCACTCTATCCCAGCCTGTCCTCCCAGACCATTCCCACAATCCTTGTTGTGGTTGGAACTGGAAAACCGCTGGCTTCTCTGTTAATGAGGGGACCAATCTGAAGAGTCTCTCTCTCTCTCCCCTACTGCTGCTTTCATCACCATTGTCAGGCTGAGCTCTGCTTTCCTTTGGGTTTCTCATAATACTGTGTGTGTGTGTGTGTGTGTGTGTGTGTGTGTGTGTGTGTGTGTGTGTGTGTGTGTGTGTGTCTGTGTAGTGTGTGTGTGTGTGTGTGTGTGTGTGTCTGTGTGTGTGTGTGTGTGTGTGTAGTGTGTGTGTGTGTGTGTGTGTGTGTGTGTGTGTCTGTGTGTGTGTGTGTGTGTGTGGAGGAGTGAGACAACCCAAGCAGAGAGTGAATGGCATGTGGTGCATTCTCTTAAGGATGAGCCGACATCAAAGCTGTTTTCCTGCGCTTCCACTCCCACCAGACTGCATTAGTGACTTGAAAAGCCTAGCAGGGACGGCGACCCCAGTCCCCAAAGTCCCCAAAGTCTGCTTTCACATGATGTGGCTCTGTATCGCCCCTTTACTGTCCTCCTCTTAGCCACACATGCTGCTCTCCCCTTTCAGAAACAACAGCTACACTATATAAATAAACAAATAGGATACTAACAATAATGTAGGCCCCCATAATCCCCATAATCCTCCACGGCAGAGCCAGTGTGTGTGTGATTTAGAGGAGCTGTACGAGGAGAGACGGGAGCCAATGAGGGAGACGGAGATTTGAAACCTGACCCCGGTGACATCATCAATTCCTGCAAGCCTCTGTCAATTCTCTGGGTCTGGCTCTCTGCATATGTGTGCGTGTACAGGACATGTGTGTGTGTGTGTGTGTGTGTGTGTGTGTGTGTGTGTGTGTGTGTGTGTGTGTGTGTGTGTGCGTGCGTGCGTGGACAGACAGGCAGGTGTGTGTGTTGGAATGGAGGGTGTTAGGGATATATATAGTGTCTGCTGGTTGATGAGCAGCTAGACTGACAAACTGATGACGGAGTTAATAACTAAGGTTCAGCAATTACTGGCTGGGTGGGTAGCTAAGCAGAGCATATATGTTTTCCAAGGATAAAAAAAGTGTGTGCGTGTACAGGACAGTGTGTGTGTGTGTGTGTGTGTGTGTGTGTGTGTGTGTGTGTGTGTGTGTGTGTGTGTGTGTGTGTGTGTGCGTGCGTGCGTGGACAGACAGGTAATCTATCCCACTACAGCATGGTAGAATGGCTGCTGTCATGCAGATCTAATCCTCTGAGCGGAGCCTGCGGAGCAGTGAGGTCCAGTGAGGTCCAGAGAGGTCCAGTGAGGTCCAGTGGTCCATCAGAACCCAGGGGAGGATAAACAGGGCTAGCCTCTCTCCACTCAGAATCTCTTACCAACTCAACTAATACATACACGCACCGTAGCAGATGGCACGACTTTGAGTCTGTTTTTAGTCTTTTCTTCACCTAGCAGGTGTTGAGGTTTCGTTTAACTTCACATCAACGCTGTGTGGCAACAGTGTAAGGGGATATTTCAGCGGTGTGTGGGAAAGCACAGCAGGGGTTCTTCTTAAAAAAAAAGAAAAAAAAAAAAAGAGACTCTAGCACATCAGTGCCTCGCTCAGTTCTGTAAGAGAAGAACCTCCAGGCGCGATCAAGACGGGACCGTGCGTTAACGCCGACGGAGAGATTAGGATTATTGTTCATGTTGAGTTGCAGACACTTCAAACATTCTAGCATGGCTTGTGTGTCTTATCCAAAGGTCGCCATGGTTCACCAACCCTACAAGTGACTATGAGACATGGGATGCTGGGCTGACTAGGAGTCAGGCTGAAGGGGACGGGGTATGTGTGTCGGCCATGTCATCGTTACACAAAACGTCCTACAGGGTTCACTTGAGTTTTACCATAGACGATGACCGTTGCAGTGGTGCTCCGTCTCTTGGCTACGATGTTCTTGGCCACACAGGTGTAGTTGGCGGTGTCTGACAGCCTGGCCTGCTTGATGATCAGATTATGGTCTATGGTGATGTAGAAGTTCCTGTCGTCCGCTGGGTCAATGATCTCCTCATTCTTCAGCCACTCCACCTGGAGAGGGGGGGAGAGAGAGAGAGAGAGAGAGAGAGAGAGAAGAGAGAGAGGGGAAGAGAGAGGGAGAGAGAGTGAGAGAGAGAGAGAGAGGGAGAGAGAGAGAGAGCGAAAGATAGAGACAGAGAGAGAGAGAGACACAGAGAAAGAGAGAGTCAGTGAGCAAAAAAAGAATACACAAGACCATAAGTAATGCTTTTGCAATACAGAAACAGTAGACATCAACAAGGAACAGTGGGAGCAGACATCAAACTGTGACGGTAAGCAGGCTGTTAACCTGATTTTCTTGAATAAATCACAGTGAAGAGAGCTTTTCTTCTTTGTCTTCACCTTTTCAATAAATCTCAACTCTGGGATTACACCACTGTTTATGTCTCTCAGGTCTGGCTTTTCTACAAAAAGTCAATAGCTATCATGTGCGCTTTTTATTTCTCCGGAACAAAGTAATACTGTTCAACCCCTGTCAGACAGAGAAAGAAGGAAACTCTCTGTTATTCTTGGAGCTGACGCTACGTGACCTTTCCTTATGAGTTTCCGTTCTGCAATGATCCAGATATTGAACTTGCGGTAATATCTGAGATCAGGGGACCGCTTGGAGCCTTTATTTGACCATAAATCAAGTCTTAAAAAAAAAAAAAAAAAGTGTTATACTGTAGCTCTCTGGTGTGAAGGTTGGTGTTCAACGGGGGTCCAGTCTGCACAGACAAACAGACAGAGGCTGATTCACAGGGCCCTCACACTCTTCCTCTGAGGCTTCTCTCTTCCCTCCCTCTGCTTTTCTCTAGAGAGAGACATTCCGTCTGTGCTCCATGCATTCAGAGCAGAGAGCCAAACAAGTAGACTTCCTGTGCATTGTGCTATCAACTAAGGAGCAGTGGCTGATGGGAGATAAGGTCCCCACATTTCTATGAAAGATAAGGGGGGATGTTTTGCTGGCCATTGTAAAGGACCTCTGGGAAAGATATATGATCTAGACCTCAAAGAACTGAAGCAACAGTCCTGCCAAGACATAATCATCAGGGGCTGGTCAAAAGTCACTGTGCAGAGGCGAGTGGCTGTTCTTGGAACAGATGTGTTCCGCACGCTCGCGATAAGGCTTGGGCGGGGCTGCTGCCTCTATTCTAAACCCAGCACAGTGTTGGACTGTCTCATCGAACAAGATGGAAAGATTATGATACGTGTGAGTCTCTGGTATCTGTGTGAGTCTGAGGATGACAGAGCATCAAGAGGACGCCATCCGTGTCCTGCTTCACCAGCGGTGCCTCCCTGCCTGCCTGCCTGCCTAACTGTCTGTCTGTCTGTCTGTCTGTCTGTCTGCCTGCCTGCCTGCCTAACTGTCTGTCTGTCTGTCTGTCTGTCTGCCTGCCTATCTGCCTGTCTGTCTGTCTGCCTGTCTGTCTGCCTGGCTGGCCCCTAACCTGCAACACTACCCCGGCTTGGCTGAGGAGGAGGAGGAGGAGGAGGAGGACGACGACGCATTTTCAACACTGAAGCTCCAAATTGTCTCAGACTTAACCCCCCCCCCCCCCCCGACACACACACAAACCGAGTGCCTCCATCTCACACACACCTTCTACTACCCCACAGACACAAACGCACCGTGACAGATCCATCTCAGACGAGATGCCGAACAGCAACACAATATCCCCACAGCTTAATGGTAAGAACGTGTGTGCGAGCTCAAGCTTGTATATTCTCTGCTGATTTGGTGCTTATAAGTGTTTTCCTCCATGAACATTTATCAGACAAATCAATCGCGTGGAGCCGGGTAGACAGGGTAGGATTCCCTCCTCTGCTGTCTCCTCTCCTGGAAATTATGCCTCACTCTCACACTCCACAATGCAATTAACCCAGCCCAACGGTAGTCATAATGCATAGGAGATGAGTCCCCACATGCCTCCCCCCGCCCCCCCGCCCCCCCCCACCTCCCCACTCTTTGTCTCTGTGACTCCCATACTATAGATGTCATCTTCATTTATCACTATGACGACACAACAGGCTCCCAAATGTCTCCTCATATCGACTCAAGGAAAAACATTGTTATTTTTATCCCTGAGACGATTACGTTTCACTGACGCCTAAAGTCACTCCTGAACTAGAGTAAATGAAGGGTGCGTCTGAACCAGAGGAGTTGTTAGGATCTTGAAACATTTGGGGCTCAGCTTGGAAGCTAAGGGTGGCAGAGTGTAGATATTTTTTAAAGACAGCTTAAAGCACACCTTTTTTAGCCTGGCTTTTATCTAGTGTTTATCTCAACTTGCACTTTTATTCCTATTTTCTTATTTCCTACCTCTTGTTTTATTGTACTGTATTTTATTTACTATTGTTTTATGTTCAGCACTTGCATTCAATGCATGCTATGTGCTATATAAATAACGTTTTGATTGATATTTTGGATATTGTCATTGTGTCAATCTGTCAACAATCAGAGCAACACCTACTACTGTATGACAGGTTCTAGCTTTCGTAGATTACCGCAATCTTACTGTAATATCTTGGTTGGATCATCTGTTAAACAACACTGGGACTGAATAAGAAATAGGAGGAAATGACTGTGCAAATGGCCCACAGCATGCTGGGATAGCCTTGTGTGCCCTTCTCCCCATGTGGTTTCAAAGCAGGTCAAACTAGTTAAAAGACTCAAAATAGTTGATGATATTCAGGGAAAATTGCTTATGCTATGCACTATGCATTCCAATGGAAGTAAAGGTCTCCAGAGTAACAATGTGATGAGCATTAACTCCAAAAAGTAATCAACATAATGATAGCCATAATGCCCATGGTAATCGTAAAATTCTACCTGCGTAAATCAATAAGGATTACATATAAATCCACAGGGCGGGAGGCTAGCACAAGTGATTATATGCATCACTTCATTTACTGAAGCAAACAAGCAAACAAAACACACAAACAGTCTGTGTGTGTGTGTGTGTGTGTGTGTGTGTGTGTGTGTGTGTGTGTGTATGCGCACTGTACGTGTGGTCCTTTGTGTGCTGCTGATGGGCTGACAAATACCAAGCTGATCAAAGTTGAAGAAATCAATGGATAGATAGAAACAAAGAGCTGAAACAAAGAGCTGACAGTTGTTAGTATGCTATCACTATTTTGTGTCTGTTTCCTGCTTGTACTGATGGATTGACATCAGACAAGTGTCTGAACAAAGCTCAAATAAAAACAAATGAACGTGATGCCAAAAAGAAAAAGGTGTGTCAAAGACGTGATGGCATTCACAGACCTGTCACTTGATGAACATTTTTGCTAACGACCATGACACGTTTTCTGTGTAAACCACAAGCTGTTGGGATGTGAAGAGCCTGTTCCTGTAATGGGGATTGACTGTGAGCACTGAGCACAAAGAGGTGGTTATCCAATTTTGCACCAATCAGAGAGGCATCCTCTCTAGACGTGCTGCGTTCAGAAGTGAAGAGCTGTTTTATGAGTGAGGGTAATTAAAAATTTAACAAAAGAGCTTTTTAGCACTGGGGTGGGGTGGGGACACAGAGCAGGATAGATGGGAGGAAAAGACTCGTCAAAACATTTGAGGTGTGTGTGTGTGTGTGTGTGTGTGTGTGTGTGTGTGTGTGTGTGTGCGTGTGTGTGTGTGTGTGTGTGGGTGTGTGGGTGGGTGGGTGTGTGTGTGTGTGTGTCTGCCTCAGTCTTCTGTCACTGCTCATCTTCATCACTCAAATTTACCAGAAGGCGACTTGGTAAAGAAAATCACACATTAGACAGAATGACAAACAATGACAAATGGTGGAGCCGTAGGTTTGAGTGCACAAAATAACGTTAAAATCTCCACTCACACCCACTCACATAGCTGTCTGTTCCATCTCTTTTCCTCAATCTACCTCTTTTCCATCCATCCATCATCCCACCTACACACACACACACACACACACACACACACACACACACACACACACACACACACACACACACACAAGGGCTCTGAACTTGTTACTGCCTGATTGGCATGGAGACATTCGGGGGAGGTAATTGGCACAATTTCTGGTCATTAACGAAGCAAAATTGCCACATGTCAGCTGTCATAAAGAGAGTCGTCCTGTCAGGAGGAGGAGACGGAGAGGAGGAGTTGCAAATTGATGCAGTGAATGTCGCTGCCAGGAGTAGGAGGAACAGAGGAACGACAGAGAAGAAGTCATAGATAGACAGAGGAACATATTCAAGGTGAGAAGGAGAAGGAGAAGGAGAAAGAAGCAGAGGCTTGAAAAAGGGTGAAGTAGAGCTGAGAGAGAGATAGCACATCCTGTATTCTTAACCACTGGCTACACAGCCCCAAATGAGAAAAAGACATGAATAATGATATTATTCCAGTCTTCCCTACAGTAGAATGTTCCTCAGTGTTATTATTCTGCAATATTATTGCAGGATAATACTCAAAAGGTCGGCTGCCTCTCCACATGACTAATCTCTCTGACTAAACATCTCTTAAATGTGATTAATTCATGTTCCATTCACTGTTACTCTACAGCACGTCTCCACCAGAGACCCTAATTACTCACTCACCTGGAGTATACGCAACAAAAGGTTACACCATGATTATTCAGGTTCATCTCAGCTGAACAAAAACCATATGCTCTTGCATCTACCAACACTACAAATATGGAAATATGTACCAAATCAGGTGTATAAATATTCATATCACAGAATGCACAGGGACATTAACAGGTTCGTTCAGTATTAAGATATACTGTAGTTGTGATGGTGGTTTTCTACATATTCATGCTGTGGATTCAATTCTTAACCCCAGAACACTAACGTCGGGTGATTTTCACCCACACAATTGTGTGGTCATGTGATTTTCATTGTGTTGAGGTGGGCGGGTCCTTGGGTACAGGCTGCTCACTGACGTCATCAAAGGTAGGCGTGTTTCCCTGCTCCCATCCCTGTTTTTTTCTACAGACACGTGTTTGGGTGATTTTAACCCGACGTTAGTGATAGAGGGTCAACTCTCTATACATCAGATCCGTTATATCCCCCCCCATGATACCATTTGTTCGTTTTTTGTGACATTGTATTTCATAAAAAATAAAGAAGAGTACACCTCAATTTGCCATGTATTCTTGTACTTTAATATATTTTTATGAGAAGTATTTTTTATGGTGTATATTATATCGGGTAATATACCCAACGTTAGTGATGGTGTGTTTTTTTTTTAACGTTAGTGTTCTAGGTTAACCGAGTTGTTCAATCGTTGATCACTGCATCGCCATGGTAGAATGTTGGGAGAGTGATGGAGGTGAAACTCATCGTCTCTATGTGTGGTAGCCACGGTAAGAACTTACTCTAAGGGTCACAGGATCAATGTTACGTTTTAGAGCAGTTATTCCCACTCTAGGTCTTGGGTGGGTGGGTGAGAGAAAGACACACACACACACACACACGCAGGCACGCACACACACACACACACACACAGGCCCACACACACACACACACACACACACAGGCCCACACACACACACACACACACACACACACACACACACAGGCCCACACACACACACGCACACATGCACAGGCCCACACACACACACACACACACACACACACACACACACACAGGCCCACACACACACACACACACACACACACACACAGGCCCACACACACACGCACACATGCACACACGCCGGCACACACACACCCTCACTCAGGTATGAAATCCCGTAATGCATCTAGAGGTGTAATCGGCACCCCACAGCTCCGGTACTGCTCAGACACTTATCTAGCTTACAGCAGCAGGAATCCTCCACGGCCTGTCTCCCTGCTGTGACACACACACACACTCACACACATGCACACACACACGCACGCAACCACGCACGCACGCATGCATCCACCCACCCACCCACACACTGTACAAAGGCTACATTTAAGGCTTAAGAAAAGGATATTTGTCGAGGTTTGACTATATGACTGAGATGGAGAAAGAAAAAGAGTGAGAGCAGAAAGCAAGAGAAGAGAAGCGATCAAGAGCTATTAGAGTGAATCATACCCCAGCAGCACGTAGTAGGACTGAGATGATTGACATGTGGGAGCCTGAAAGGCAGTCAATGGTGGGTTCAGCAGGGATTGAGTCTGGCCTCCTGACACACACTCTCCCTCGGGTACCTCTTAATGAACACACACTTCCTGTTCCAACCAGGCACTCAAAAGTGCTTTTACTGTTGACACCCTCATCCTCTACTCCTCCACTGGGAGGAAGCACTTTGCCGTACTCTGACAAGGTGACCCGATGAGTTGATGTGTGCTTTACACCCTAACCTCCCCTGTTAAGTGGGACTGGGGCTCAAAATCAACTTCAACTTCCGGCATTTTACACGGCTTGGGAGAACATGTGGACACGGGATTTGTGCAGTGAAGGAGAACCCAGAGGGTTCATGTGTTCCTACACTGAAACGCAGTTTAAAAACAAGACGGTGAAAACGATCTGTGTTGATTTATTTCCCCGTAGCAGCACCGGTATGCGATGAGAGAAAACGGGTTCAAGAAGAATACTAAATGAAAGACAAAAACTAAAACATGTTGATTGGATGATTAGGATGACCTACACGCTGATAATGGATTTCTGATACATAACTTCTGCAAACTATATTCCGATAGCAATTATTCACCATGCTTCTATGGTTGGGAGAATTTGTAGTCGTCTAGTTCCCCAGCCTTCTCCTCTCCTCCTGTGCTCTGCTCTGTAAATCTGCTTGGACTTAGGCATGGCAGAAGGGCCTCCTTCCCCGCAGTGCACCAAGGACTCGTTACCCATGATAACACTGCAGGACCCCGGCAGACCGAGGAGATGCCTGAATTAAAACTCTGCTCCCATGGCAACAGGCTCAGCAGCTCCCTGGGCTAGCGTCACCTCTTAACCCCTGTCTTTATCTCAGGGCTGTGACAAGTGCTCTGAAGTGGAGAGAGAGACGGAGGGCAGAAGAGAAGAAAGGAGAGAGGAGCGATAAAGCTGCATTCTTTCACAAGGCAGATTTAAGTCCATTTTATGAGCTGGCCCCATATTCTGGTGTTGAAAAGAGGCGACTGTCTGTCACTTGTGTGCCGGCCCTACGGGGTTGGGATGAAAGGGCTTCACGGAGGTAATGAAAGGGAAGGTTCCTCATGGGGTGGCCAGAAAGGCCTTTCTCTGCATCTCTGTCTTTATCCCCCTACCTTGCTTTGGACTTTTTTCCTCTGTCTCTCCCTCCCTCCCTCCCTCGGTCGGTCTCCCTCCCTTCACCCCCCCCCCCCACCCCCCTCCTCTCTTTCTCTCTGTGGCCAGAGTTCAGTAAGCTTCAGAAACAGTGAGGAATAGTCTCCCCTTCAACAAATCACTGCTCTCCCAAGAATATCCTATCTGGTTACATTTTCCCTCTGTACTTGATTAAGAGTATTAAATATGGATGGAATAGGGATGGAAACATATGTAACAATGACTTCTTGGTATGGCTGGTCTGTGTCTAATGTATTCAGATTATAAGACTCATTCAAGTGACTCAACTGCTGTGCTATTTCAGAAACCTCAATCCCAGTATTTCACTGCTTTCAGGCCAAAGCTCCATTCGTAATGTTGGCCAGTAGAGCCAAAATAAATGTCTGCTTCTTGTTTTCTTTGTGTGTGTGTGTGTGTGTGTGTGTGTGTGTGTGTGTCTGTGTGTGTGTGTGTGTGTGTGTGTGTGTGGTTGTGTGTGTGTGTGTGTGTGTGTGTGTGTGTGTGTGTGTGTGGTTGTGTGTGTGTGTGTGTGTGTGTGTGTGTGTGTGTGTGTGTGTGTTGGAGAAAGAGAGAGAGTGAGACATAAAGTGAGAGACAAAGAGAGGGAATGTGTGTTGTGTGTGTGTGTGTGTGTGTGTGTGTGTGTGTGTGTGTGTGTGTGTGTGTTACTGGGACAATCTGTACATCAGTTAAACTGTGTTATGTCGGCTATAGGTGTGTGAACGACCCGTGATGCGTGAAGGTAAGAATTCCTCTGTCCAAACTCAGACCGTGGAGATATATCTAACCCTGTGTAATGGCAATTTTTCATCTTATTTCTTTCACACAAGAAGAATACTGTTTCTCTAGCGGTGCATGAATACTGATTCTTTTCACGACAGTTTCACATCCACGTCTTGAAAAACAGACGCCTGTCAGATCAGAATTGTGGAAACCTATGACAGAATACCTGTTATCAGAGCAGCTGTGCACCGCGCCTTTACCAACATGTTTTATCAAACGACAGTATACAATCCCCATCAGGATTACTTCCCTCATCATCACATCATTCCGACGGTTTGGAAAGGAGACAGACAAAGAAAAAAACATGGAACCAAAGTGATATTGGGAAATGTTATCTGAAGGGGTCTCTGTGTAATCTCAGATTATCATACAGTCACTGTAATTATGATCGGCAGGATACAATGTTGATAATCCCTTTTTAGACAGCATGAAGGGAGGATTGCTCAGCAGCAAACATTCTGCAGGGAGTTGTGTAGATAATACTGTAGTGTTTTAAATTGCCAGTGCAGTAGCTAACTGAACCTTCAGTGACCTGCTACGCTATAATCAAAGTCTGGTCAGATTGTATCATCAGAGAAGACTACAACTCTCATGATCCAGAAGGGAATGCCAGTGTGTCTGTGTGTGTGTGTGTGTGTGTGTGTGTGTGTCTGTGTGTGTGTGTGTGTGTGTGTGTGTGTGTGTGTGCCCGTGCGCGTGCGCGTGCGCGTGTGTGCGCGCGTGTGTGTTCAAGCAGTCATGTTATGAGAACTGTCTACTGTTTGTGTATGTGATGTGAATTGTTGTCATGGAAAGAGCAGCTCTCGAACTGAATCTTGCTGAAGAGGAGGACTGGGTCCATGAGAAGTGATTTAGCGTAGTGCTGTAAGGCATGGGCACTTTGACATGGCCACCGCCAGCCAGCCTGCCTGCCAGCCTGGCAGCCTCTCCCTTCTGGGCAAAGCCCGTAAAAGAGCCACAGAGAGAAGTGACAACCCACTGGATCCAAAACCCACCTAACACCGACAGCTCTTGTAACTCTCCCTCTGCCTTTCTGTCTTACTGTGGGGGTAGAAATACGACAGATCTTTTCTTCGCAGTGACGGTTACATATTTCTGCAGATGCATATGCAACCACAGACTCAAGCCCATCTGTTTTTCCCTAGACCAGTCTTCGGAAGCGTTTGTGTGTGTGAGAAAAAATGCCTGACACACTGAGAAGGAAAAAGGCTCTAAAGGATCTGTGCGTAAGTCTCTTTTCTCTGGAACAGCTGTGTTTGACTTCAGAAAAGAAGAAAAATAAGTGTGGGAATGGGGAGACTGGCTCTAAAGGGCTGGTGTCTTCACTTTAGAAGTGAGGTAAGAGGGAGTAATTAATGCCATTGGATGCCTGCCTCTATCCACATGCAGAGTTATAGTATACACACCTGCTCTCCTAGGATGATTATAGGGGCAGTGGGAGAGGGGAAAGGTATAGAATGGTATAGAATGTGTCACACACTAGTATCCTCTACGGTTACCCCCCATCAACTCATTAAATACAAATGAAAAAGATAAATGAGTCTTCCAACTCAGGTGGTGCTCCTACAGTATATACAGTACATGATGACAGTGATCAACTCTGCTCCTGCAGTCCACAGCTGCGTTGCCACAGCAACCCCAGGTCCTGGGGCGCACACAGGTGTATCATTATTGTGCTCCAATTGGGTCTTAATTATCTGACGGAGCCAATCAGTGGGTACCTCTGAAAAAACGGTACTGAAAGAGAATCACCATCGGAGAAAAGCTTATTAGAGGAACAAATGTGACTTGGGCTGTAGAGCGTGAGTTTTAGAGAGCTGGGCCTGTCCCAAACGTTCCTCTGTTAAGTCTGTCAGCAGTCCAGTTCCACTCACTTAACTTTTCCGGGTCAGGCGTGGCCTATTCAAAGTTCAGCCCACAAAAGCAGCCAAAGCACACTCTAATCCTCTCTCTCTTTCTTTCTTTCTTTCTTTCTTTCCCTCTCTCTCCCTCTCTCTCTCTCTCTCCCCCTCTCTCTCCCTCTCTCTCTCTCTCTCCCCCTCTCTCTCTCTCTCTCTCTCCCTCTCTCCCTTTCATCCTCCCTCGTTCTATCTAGGATGCTGCAATCTTAACTCAAGCCTTTGAATTCAGCCACAACATTGTTCAGTTGTAGAATGGAGAAGATGTGGGGCTGGGAGGGGTTCCTGGCTGAGGATACGTACAGTAGATGTGCTCTTTAGCTGCTGTATTTTCCTAACGTTGCAGATAACTACATGCCTCCCTGCCCTGCGAAAATGCTGATGACTGGCCAACCTTCAAGAATTACTCATAACATAGGATTGAAAAGCACAGTTGGCAACCCAGCACTTGTAAAGCAGTGCTTATCTGTGCATTAGACCATGAAGAAACTACTCAGTAATATGGGAACGAATGTCTGAGACAAGCATATTGTAAAAAAAAGTGTGCTCAATGCTGGGGAAACAACATAGAATGATAAATATAAATAAGCTAATGCAATTGCCTGAATGAGTACATTATAGCATGGCAATTTAAACACTGGCAGTAGCAGAAGGTAGAATGTAGATTCTACCTACACTAAACTCAGGGAGGGTAGCTATGACACATACAGAATGGTGGAATGGTGGTTCATCTGTGGGATGAAGGAGGTTCAAAACAGCCCCTGCAGCTCTCGTGCTAAACCCCCGCTTCTCAAATCAGCCGATTAATTTGGTTAATCTCCCCCGTAAGGAAGTGCAGTTGAAGGATTTCCTCTTACTGTGTCGGTGGTTAAAAGGGGACACAATAAGGCCGGAAAGCATTTGTTGTGGTAAGAGTTGTAAGTCTTATTGCTTTGTCATGTCGGCGACAGAGCCAGCTCTATGACTCAAGATCAGGAAAGAGAAGAGGGAAGTTACCATCTGTTGGGGAGGAGGAGGAGGACTCTGTAAACACACAAGGTCCCAGCGTAGATGACATTATGGGGCCATGGCTTCAGGCGCTACTCAGCTCTATCTACAGCTGGGACAGACGTTTGCATTTCCACGGTGGCTTGGTAAGCGCATGTGAAGCAACTTACTGTTAAATACTGTACATAACTTATTCATTTTGAGCACAGAGTGCATAGCTCGCTCATATGGAAGTATGAAATCCAGCGTAGCTTTGCACTATTGATCGATCCCTGCCTTCACAAACATCCCCTCCTACCTCAGCAGCAGGCATCCCTTCTGGTGGGCGGCACTGAAGAAGCACTTCCTGTTCCATTGACACTTCCTTTCCCAGAGGCTCCTGGTCGAACGTTTTCCTGAGATCTGCGGAAAAAATACAAATAAACAAACCATAAGTCAACATTATACAACACGACTCTCTGTGCAGAGCTAACACATCCAGTTCTGCATAAGGCCTAGGAGCAGTAGGGTGAGAGATGGAGCCAGACCTCTCAGCTTACAGACAGAGACCCTGACCAACATGAGGTGGAGGAGAGGAGAGGGGGATCATTCTCCCTTGTCTAATAAATAGCCAATATTTCTACTGCAGTGTGTGAGCCTGATGGAGTGGGACAGGACAGAGACAGCGAGGGTGGGGGTGGGGGGGATCAGGATTACAGAGAGCCAGCGTCATGCTACACTAGAACCTTGGGCTCATTAGACATATATCATCACCTGCTAGGACACGCACTGACAGAGGAGCAGCAGAAATAGTATAATACAGAGAGGAGAGGGAGGGAGGGAATAGAAGAGGAGGAGTGGAGAGGAGGGGAGGAGAGGAGGGGAGGAGAGGAGAGGAGAGAAGAGGAGAGGACGAGAACAGAAGAGGAGAGAAGAGAAGTGGAGTAAGAAGAGGAGGGGAGTAGAAGAGAGGAGGGGGTAGAGGAGAGGGGTTGAGAGGTTTTTGTGTGCGGAGGAGAGGAGAAGTAGCACTGCCAGAGAACAGAGTCACTGGAGCAACAAATACACACACTTATACCCGAACTCCAGTGACAGCGCGTTCCACAACCTGCCACATTCCTGTTCTGCTCTTTACCCACTGTACACTGGCGGAGTCCCCTTTAATCACGCACACTAACCAGGTTGACAGTACAGAAAAGTAGAAAATAAAATGTTCCCTACACCACATTCATATTCAGTTGAGTTTCAGTTCAGTTACACCCACACACATGCACGCACATACGTGCGCGCACGCACACACACACACACACACACACAAACAAACATCCACACACTTAAGACACACACACAAACACACACGCACAGTCATGGTATTCACCCACAGTAACTCCCTGACACAGTCTATAATCCCTGAGAATGGGCAAGAGGATCTGACATGAACCCAAGTCTGACTATCACTGTTAAACCAAGCATGGACCAGCCTTTGCTTACAAAGGCAAGAAAGCCTGAGGGGGGAGGCAAGCCGAGCTGAAAATGATCTCTCCTCTGTAAGTACACTCTATGAACTCTCAAGTGAAGTTCCAACCCTCAGGGAAGATCTTAGAGAAAAGCACATTCACATTATTGTATAAAGTGTGCTCAATAGAATGTTTGGAATCAGACGAGACAGTTGAGACAGCGGTTATCCTGTGGTTACCCAGCCGACCACGTCATCGGTGGGCTAGTGATGGACGTTCTCATGAAAGAAGGTCTTGATGAAAGAAGGTAGCAAGGGATGACAAAGAAGAGATATGTACTGTAACTGTAAGAGTCTTTGGAAGTACTGTAGACTATTGTCCCACTCATTGGTTCTTCCTGACTAGTTGGGGTCAGAACAACTCTCAGCCTCTACTCTTTCTCAGTATCCATGGGAACAACCCTAGTGAAGCCGGTCAGGGTTTTACTTAGTAAAACAGACTTTGGCAGATTGTCCCTAAATCTGTCATTGTGGAATGCCATAACATTGACAACATAGGGCTGCTATAGCCATTGTGAATGAGCATAAAATAGCGATTTATGGTCTTAAAATGGCTTTAGCATTTTGGTGTTTTGAATTCTGGAGGAAAGAGGGTCTGCTGACATGCTGATGAAAAAACGTAAGCACCAACAGATGGAGAGTGAAACAGATTTTATGAATGTTTCTCAAAGTCTCATCCAAGTTGGTTAGAGAATGGTCTTTTCATCTTCATAGCAGCCTGAGAGAAGTATGTTCCATATGCCTGTACTATGCCTGTAGAACTCTACAGTATACCACACAACAGCTCTTCAATGTATGAGTCTTCTGTTGACGCATCATATATAGTGAAGATAGAGGGTAGGAAGAGGATTTGTACAGTTTAACTGACAAAGTTGTGATTTTGCACATCAGGTAATGCCTTGACACTGAACATTGAAGGAGAAGGATTCGTATCAGCACCAGTGTGGCTGACACAATGGTACTGCCCCTGGTAGAGTTGTACTTTTCATTTATTAGGATAAAACCCCTTGAGATGAGCCATCTCGTTTTCGAGGGGGTCCTAAGAGTTGAAATACTGTCATACGAAATAACTACTTAGAGTTCCAACTTTTTATCCATTTCTATCAAATCAAAATCTAATAAAAGTGTATTTATCATATGCACAGGATAAATGGTACAATGAAATGCTTATTACGAGATCTCTCAACAGTGCAGTGAAATAATGCTTAGGGATAAAACAAAATAGAGTAATATAATACAATACACAATAACAATCAATAATAATAATAATAATAATAACAACAGTCAAGTGTATTGTGTATGTGTGTGTGTGTGTGTGTGTGTGTGTGTGTGTGTGTATGTGTGTGTGTGTGTGTGTGTGTGTGTGTGTGTGTGTATGTTAGGGTGTGTGTAGTGATGTTCAGGGATGGGTGCAAATTGTCTCTAGTGCAGATGAGCAACAGACAGTGCTGCTGGGCAGCTGGTATCAGTTAAAACATCTTTGAACTGAATCTGTTGGTCTAAGACCGGATGTTCTGGTACCGTTTGCCAAACAGTAGTGGAGAGAACAGTGCGTGGCTGGGATGGCTGAGGTTTTTGATGATCTTCAGGGCCTTTCTCTGACACGCAATGGGTCCAGTGTGTCAGGTAATGTGAACTTGATGTGGGTTTTGACCAGCCTCTCAAAGCCCTTCATGATGACAGATGTGAGTGCTACGAGACAATAGTCATTTAGGCAGGTTACCTTTGATTTTGTAGGCGCAGGAACAATGGTGGTCACCTTAAAACAGTTGTGGAGTACAGACTGGGACAGGGAAAGGTTGATTATGTCCGTAAAGACAACTGCCAGCCGGTCAGTGCATGCTCTGAGGGCACGGCCTGGAATGCCGTCTGGGCCAGCTGCTTTGTGAGTATTCACGCTCTTAAAAGTCTTACTTAAGTGGGCGACAGAGAGTTGGCCACAGAGATGGAGAGCAGACAGTATCATGAGGCACGGGAGACCTCGTTTACATCTGCTTCCCTTTACCCTACCTAGAATATCACACCTTAACTACCTAGAATATCACACCTTAACTACCTAGAATTATCACACCTTAAGTACCTAGAATATCACACCTTAACTACCTAGAATATCACACCTTAACTACCTAGAATTATCACACCTTAAGTGTGAAGGCTGAAAATGTGACAGCAGCTGGTGAAACCGGGAACAAGTCTGCAGCCGATCAAATGTTTGGACTTTTATTCATTGTTGAAAATCAATGACGCACTCGCGTCAACTAACACAGCTTGTTTTGTGAGCCTGCTAACAATGTAAAGTAGTGTTGTAGTTAACTAGGTAGTAGTGGGGATTACTCACAGAATCGATTGCCGACATTCTATAGCCGGTTTCACCAGCTGACGTCACAAATGTAATGTTTGATGTTAAACCTGTTACAGTAAACCTGTGTCAGGTTTACAGACACCTCTCTCTGTTTGAGGGATATCAGAGAGAGGTGTCTTAGTGGAACAGGAGCTCTCTTTTCCAAATCCCCTACAGGGACAGTTGAGATGTTCTCATTACAAAAGACATAATCAGACCTCAGCCAGAAACCCTGCTCTACAGAACAGCTGTAGCCGGGAAAATTACCTTCAAATACAAATTGTATGAGCAGATAAGATCCACTTGAACCGTATGTGTGTCTTCGGGGGTTGTACACTAATAACACGGTATTGCAGCGTGTAGTAAAATGCTGGGATGTAAAGTTTGTATTGAAAGCAATTTCCATAAAGCTCAGCTATGAAATTAAAAGATTGGATATAGTGCACGGAGGACCAAAGGAACACATTCAGGGTAGCTTTGGGGAGTCATCGGTGGCAGAGCATTTTAGTGTCTTCATCAGAGAGAGAGAGAGAGACAGAGGTAAAGAGAACTAGGTATAGCTTCTGAGCTTTATTTTTGAACCATGTCTTTCTGCTCCCTCCATCCCTACTCTCCTCCCTCCCTCCCTCCCTCCTCTAAGGCGATGTGGAACACAGCAGGGGTGGGTATAAGGCTGAGCAGACATTCCTGTGGGACTTGCACCATTCCCCATTCACCACAGAAATACCTCAGCCTCCCTAGGCCCCAGATAGCCACACATCTGACTGCCATTACACCTAAGTGGATGTGTTTGGCTACTTGTCATGCTAAATTACATAAGTCTTGGAGTTAGGGGTTATTTTGATGCATTTTCTTCCTCTCTTAATAAACCAATAAAGTCCTTGTGCAGATGTAAACTAGGTCTGGCAACTGCAGAGAATTACCAAGGTGAAACTTCATTAGATGAATGTGAGTTTTTACAAGTATGTGCAAAATAACAAGGCCGCAAACACTCAACAATTTTAAATGTTTTAAGTGTCTTATAACAGATTTAATTCTGTAGGTCATTTTAGGGGCATTTTCTGTTGGTTTTCAGAGAGGTTCATTTCATTTAATGTGTTCTAGAATAAGGGTATGATGAATAATCCAGTAACTCAAGAATGGAGACACTGAAAGTCGCAGGAAGTAAAGAATGTCACTATGAATCACATACAAAGACTACAAAATGACAAACACACATCTCTTCTATGTAATCAATCTCTTGTATGTATGTGGTGCCAATTGAGAGGAGCAGCAGAGTCAATAGTGACAGCAGCTGGTGAAACCGGGAACAAGTTGGCAACCGACGGACCGTTCTGACTTTTATTCTGAAAAATGTAGTGCTTTGTTGAAAATCAATGACACACTCGCTAGTCAAGCCAAAACATTGCAATGCAATGGATTTAAGTTAGTGTAGAGTAGTGGGGAATACTCACCGAATCCATTGCATTGCAATGTTTTGGCTTGACTAGCGAGTGTGTCATTGATTTTCAACTACGTTGACATTTATTTAAATTTTTCAGAATAAAAGTTATTTTTAATTGGTTGGCAACTTGTTCCCGGTTTCACCAGCTGCTGTCAAATATAGTAGATAGTCGTCCCCCTTGAACAGTCCACCTTTCTCTTTTCACTCTCTTGCTGTCAATCAGAATAGCCATGGAGATGGAGGTGGGGTCAGGTAATACACTGACTAATAAGAATCAATGTCAACCTGCATTTAGGTGTGCATCACCATCCATCACCTCATGTTCCAGGGGAGCAATCCTGGATTGAGATTTTGAAACCGGCTATACATGACCAAGGGGAGAGCTGCAATGGATGGTGTCAAAAAGCATTTCTCTATTGAAACCCATGTTAAACTTGCATTCCAACAGAGATTCAAAAGAAGTAAATGTATTGTTCGAAGTATATAGCATTGTTGGTGATTTGGGTGTGCTAGCTTAGAGCAATGTAATAATGCAGGAGATGTCATAAAATAGTTCCATTGAAGATAGACTTTTGGGTAGGAGAACATTCTGGCAGGCAGTTGGAGGAAGGCAGAGAAGTGGTAATATGAAATGCTCTAAAGAAATTACTCACTAGACATCTTGTCAAACCCAGCACTTACTGTTGCCAATTCATATGTTTAACTTGTATATCCTGTTTCTCAACCAAACCAACCGTATTTCCAGAAGCAAAAATACATTGTATACAGTTTATTCATATCTCTCATTTGACTAAAGTTGAAAGTCTGTTAATTTAAGGTAATTGCAGATTCATTTAAATTTGTTAGACAGTTATTACAGTGTCAAGCATATTTTCATATTTGAAAAAAGAAAAGTATGTAGATAAGAGGTTGGTTAAACATGGTTTGGATAAACATGTGGTTACACATGTGTTGGTACATAGCTGTACTGTATATACTTATACAATATAAAATATTGATTTACAATGCATGCATTAGTTATTAAAGTGTATAGGTATTTGTGTATGTATAGTACTGTAAAATTGCAAGGCTATAATGAATTGTGTGGAGTGCATACTAGTAAATGGCTATATTGAAAGGTGTGTTTGCCAACCCGGTTGGCATGGTTACAATATATACTGTCACTATGAGCAGTGAAATAACCATAGGGCGGATGTGGCCTAGTCAATGATCGTTTTCCTTTACTAGCAATTTGTTAACCTTCAAAGACTCTCCCTTTTCTATCAAGCATTTGTTATGGAGATGTGGAGAACGAGTCAGGGCGAGTCAGTCTGAAGTGAAGCCTGCTAAAGCAGCGCACCTGGATGGAGAGGAAGCTGCAGAATCTTCAGAAACCTGTGATGAGAGAGGACGAACTCAAGGTCCAGCTCATAGAGAAGGACATGAGGTGGGATGGAGAGACAGGGAGAGAGGAGCGGAAGAGGCTGGAGAAGGAGAGAAGAAAGATAGAAAAAGAGAAGATGAGGAAGGAGGAGTGGGTGACGGAGAGTCAGTGGAGGATGGTGGAAGAGGAGGTGAGAAAGGAGGAGAGAGAGGAGAGGGAGATTGGGCAAAGGAGGAGGAAGGAAAAACTACAGGAGACATGGGAGACGGAGGGAGAGTTGCTGATGGAGGAGAAGAGAGTGCAGGTTCCAGAGAGAGAGATGGAGGAGCAGAGAAAGAGCAAAAACCTGATGGTGACCCAGAGGACGAGAAAAGAGGAAATATACAAAATGGAGGGATTTGGATTGAAAGACTGGATCAGGGAGGAAAAAGAAATCCCGAGGGGGGAGGAGTGGCAGGAGGTAGAAGAGAGGATGGAGGGAAAAGGAGAGATGGAAGCAAAAAAGAAAAAAGTGCTGCAAAAGCCTCTTAGTTGGCAGAGGAGAACTTGTGATGCCAAGAGAGGAGAAATAAGAGTAGAATTACTCCTAGATAAGATTATAGCACAAATGAGGGAGGGAGCCAGGAACACTGCCCCAGATGAAAAGACAGCCCGATGAGAGACAGATGAAATTAGAGAAGATGATGCAGCAGAGAGAGGAGGAGAGGAAAACAAGAGAGAATGAAGAGGCAAGAATGAAAGAGGAGGAAGTACAAAAGAGGATAAGGGTGAAGTTGAAGGAATGGCATAGGGAGAGAACATGGTTTGAGGAGATTAAGAGAAAATTCGAAAAGAAAAAGAAAGAAAGCAAGGAAGGAAAGGAGGAGAGGGGAGAGACAGAGCTGGAGGAGGCCCTGACTAAAGGAAAGGGTTCGAAACAGATTCATGAAGACAACAAAATGGAGGAGAGTGAGAATGAGAGCTGGATGAGTTTAACACTGCAAGAGGAGAGAAAGGGGGAAGAGGAGATCCTGGATGAGATGGAAAAAGAAAGTGAGGAAAACAAACATAGAGAGGAAGAGACAGAGAGAGACAGGAGAAAACAGGTTGAGGAGAAACAAAGTAGAAACATGGCGAACAAACTGGAGAAGAAGAGAGAGGACAAAACAGTGGCTGAAGAAGAGGAGAATGACTTGACTAGGGATGAAGAATATTTGGAGGCCTATGAAAGGGCGAGTGAAGAAATGACAGATAGAGAGGATAGTGCAAGTCTCATAAGAATGCAGAGAGTTGAGGAGGAAGATAGTGTTGAAGGGTGGAAAGAAAGGAGAGTGGAGAAATGGACAGTTAGCCTTGAGTGCATGAATGAGGAAATCATTTGTGTAGATCACAGGAGCAAGGGGGTTTGAAGAAACGAGTGATGAGAAGTTAGACACACGTGATGAAGAGTGGACAGAGAGTGATGATGATGATGACGAATGTGTAAAAACAAGCAAAAAGAAGAAAGTAAAACAGGGGGATGTGGAAACCAAAGAGGGTATACACACTGGTGCAGTGTTGACAGCAAATGACAATACTGTGGTAAACAACATCAAACAAAAAGGAGAGAACATGATGTGTAGGGAAGAAAAGACAACTTGTAAGGAAAGTGTATTTACTCAAAGAGAGAGAGAGAGACACATGATGAGGAACGGACAGATCGGGATAGCGACTTTCAAAGCCAATGAAAAGAAGAAAGAAAAAGAGAGGTAGAATGAAAAGATAGGTCAGCAGAGTGATAGGATGACTGATGACTAAGCGAGTACGAGAAATAGCACTGTTAATAATGACACAGTGTCATACAAATAAAACAAAAAGATGAAGAGAAGAAGATAGGTGAGAAGTAGAGGAAAGGTATCAGTGACTCAGACAGAGAGAAAACAGACCAAAACAATGACAAGGAGGAGGGTGAAGAACCAGAGGCCTCAGCAGAGCAGATAGCCAGCCCACACAGTGCAAAGGTAGGAGAGCATTTAGACTAGTGTTTGATTCATGTAATCCATTGATCCATTAGGCACTTAATTTAAATAAATGAACATGAATGTAAAGGTACTGTGTTTAACCCTCACTGATATACAGTAAACAATCATGCTTCCCTCTTTCTATGTCTCTCTCTATCTCTCTGTCAGATGTCTCTATGCTCACGGTGGGGAAAGAAAACTAGTTTAGATCCTGGGACTCGTCGGAGGGCTTACAGTCATGGAACCGTGAAGGTACAGTATGAATGTAGAGGGCAACACTTTTGCAACATTTGAAGGATCATACTATTCTGACACATGGGGAAACCAGCTTGGATTGGATGTTTATTTTGACATACAATTCAAATGAAACATTATTTTGTATAGCGCAATTGAATTATTCACTCCAACAGCAACATACTTTTGTCTTTTTCAGATCATTACATTTTGCTGGGTGAGTGACTGACCATTGCATTTGTATTGTTGCATTTACGGTATTATTACGGTTCATTATTTAAATTATTTGATGTTCAGTATGCATCATAACACAATAAAACCTTAATTTTCACAGTAGCATCAAAAAGGTTTGTTGTGTGTATTAGTTGTTTTTACAGGTAGGACCACATGTTTTATGTGTATTTGAGTGTGTGTGTGTCTGTGTGTGTGTACACTGTATGTGTTTTTATGGGTAGGTCCATACACACATACACACACACACACACACACACGCACACACACACACACACGCACACACACACACACACACACACACTCTCCACGACAGGCCCACAAATCACACTGGAGAACGGAGAAAAAAAACTACCCTGGGTCCACAGTGCACCGCCTTTACGACTTTGTCCTTACTGTGTTAGCATTGATCACCGTTCCACTACATAACACACCCTTTTATTTATCATTGCTGTGTGATACTTAGCCTCTGATTAAAACATCTGTTTGGAAGAGAGAAGGGGGGCCTACAGTGCCATTAATCTCCAGCGTGGCTGTGGCCGTGGCTAGCTGTGTGAGGTGGGCCCTGCCAGGCAAGCCATGAGAGGGAGCCTAATGCATCCAGGAGAGTCTAATGGGAGGGGAAGAGACATCTATTCTGATAAGAGCAGAGGAAAGGTTAGCGCTGGCAGGCTGCTGATCACGGCTGATGAGGAGGGGCGGAGCAGCAGGGGGACACAGCGTGGGAGACGACAGAGGAGAGAGGACAGCTCACTGTGGCTACGTCCCTGGCATACCAACACAGGTAGGGTGGAGAGAGGAGAGAGCTGCTGGAAGGAGTTCTGATATGATTCTCTCAAGAGCCCACTGAGCACTTCATCCATATCATGTATATATTTGATACATTCAAGGTCATGTTGTTGTGTGTCACGTATGAGGAGCTTAAACAAAGAATTGTTTCCAGTCTGGCTTCCGCCCCCTTCCTAGCACAGAAACAGCCCTCCTCAAAATCACAAATGACCTCCTGATGGCAGCTGACTCCGGACTCTTATCCATCCTCATCCTACTCGATCTGAGCGCCGCTTTCGATACTATATCGCACTCCACCCTCCTTAACCGTTTAGCCTCCATTGGTATATCTGACACCCCTCTACACTGGTTCCATTCCTATCTCTCTGGCCGCACTCAGTTTATACAGTTAAAATCATTCACATCCCATCCGACCCCCCTCTCCTCTGGTGTTCCCCAGGGCTCTGTCCTTGGCCCTATCCTCTTCATCATCTACCTCCTCCCACTTGGTCTGATTTTCCGTAAATACAACATTCATTTCCACTGTTATGCGGACGACACCCAGCTCTACGTTTCCTCCAAACCCACTTCCACCCTCCCTCCCTCCTCCCTCTGTGCCTGTCTACATGAACTTAAATCCTGGTTCACTTCAAATCTCCTCAAACTAAACAGTAATAAAACAGAGGTAATTCTCATTGGCTCCAAATCCACACTCACCAAGCACCCCAGTTTCACCCTCAACATAGACAACTCCTTGGTTTCCCCCTCCCCAGGTTAAGAGTCTGGGTGTCGTCCTCGACAGCACCCTTTCATTCCACTCCCACGTCAACAACACCATCCGGTCTGCTTACTTCCATCTTCGTAATATCAACCGCCTCCGCCCTTCACTCACTCCCAACAGCGCCGCAATCCTGGTCCACTCCCTCGTCACTTCCCGCCTAGATTACTGTAACTCCCTTCTCTTTGGTCTCCCCCACAAACTGCTCCACAAGATCCAACTGGTCCAGAATGCTGCTGCCCGTATTGTCACCAGAACCCCTGTCATCAGTCACATCACCCCCATTCTACACCAACTCCACTGGCTCCCCATCAAACACCGCATCGACTACAAAATCCTTCTCCACACTTTCAAGGCCATCCATAACCTCGCCCCTCCATACCTGTCCGACCTCCTCCACATCAACATTCCCACCCGGTCCCTCAGGTCTGCCTCCTCCATCAACCTGACCGTCCCCCCAGCCCGTCTGTCCACCATGGGGTTTAGAGCCTTCAGCCGCTCCGCCCCTCGCCTCTGGAACTCCCTCCCCCCCCGACATCAGGAACATTGACTCTATCATCTCATTCAAAACCCACCTCAAAACCCACCTGTTTACGCAGGCGTATCCCTGTTGATTTGCTTTTCCCGTGCTGCTCTGCTGCTGGCTATGTTTTATACTGTATGTTTCTATGTATTTTGTGTTTTGAATTTTGTGGCTGTTTTTAGATTTGTTGTTGTACGGCGACCTTGAGTGCCATGAAAGGCGCCATATAAATAAAATGTACAAATGGCTTGAGTAGAGTATAATAATAACAATAATAATATTAATAATAATAATAATAGATTTAATTTAGAAGCGCCTTTCCCAAACTCAAGGACACTGTATAGAAAAACAAAGAGAAGCAGAACAAAAAAGAACAAAAAAGAACAACAAAAATACTGAGGATCGGTGATAAGCAGTTACAGAGACACCAGCTCGGCTCTTTCTAAGAGAATAGAGTGTAATCCTGCCAGTGTCCGTCAGCGGGGCCAACCAAAAAGTAACCCATAGTGGCAGCTACTCTGACACCCATCACAGTGTATTTAGCACACATAGGGACTGAGTGGGGACAGGACAGTGTAAGAGCTAAGCATCCCAGAGTCTGTTTGGTTCTTCATCACTAGACTAGTGTAGAGCACCTGAGACAGGACGGGCGGGACTGGTGACCACACTGTCGCGTGATTTGACCTGACTGGACTCCGGTGTGGACGGGACAAGAGTATCCCCTATGTCTGATAACAGAATAGAGGAGTCACTCAAGGGGGAATAGATGCCACTGACCACAATAATCCTCTATGATACTATAATCACCCCCAATACCCCACTGGTAATGAAGTTAGGTGAGCGGATAGGGACAGTGATTCAGAGAGATGGAGAAGGGCAAAAATGATCATTCCATAACAGAGAGAGATTTGACAGCTGGCTTACTGTACGTCTCTGGAATTCCCTGCAAATCTCAACTTCGGAGTTTCAGTTCCCCTCATGTTTTCGCATCGCCTCAGGGCAATGTTAAAATGATTTACTGTAAGTGCAAACATTAAACATGAATTTGGAGGCAGCAATGTCGGTTGTTGTTTCCCCAAAAACATGTTTGTGTTCGTTGCATACTTGCCAGGAGGAACACAATCATAAACAAAGGCTTTTTGAGGACCACTGACTAAAAACCTAAACAGGAAAAGAGCAGAAAAGACTAGCAAAGCCATGTACTTTATCCTTTTGCTGAGTGTACATGGCAACACTCCCTGTCTCCTTGTTTCAGCTCTGCTTCTCAAAGTTGCTACACAAGAAACGGAATTGATTTTGAAGGCTTTTTACCCTCCCAAGATCAAAGCAAAGTGTAAACACTTGGTTGGGTATGGCCTCTCTAACTACTCAGTATCAGACCAGGGTTCTCCCCGTAATTTTTTAACAAACATGCTGGATTGCGTAATAAAAGCCGATGCATGTTTCTATGTGTATTTCTGCCCATATTTGAACTCTGGTGGAGAAAATGCGTGATGACTTTGGTAATTTCAACGAATGATTCGAGAGCTCTATGTCAAGATAACTCGAGGAACATGATACTGCTTTCACATTTAACAACAAATTAATTGGCGATCAAAGATAGTTACACTATCATTACTAAATATCAGCTCTGAAATGTTTACTTAGTGGCGCAGCCAAGTGAATGAGGAGAACAGCGCCTCTCTTCCACTCTTTAGCAGAGAATCTTCAGTCAGCCGAGTGACTGTAGGGGTACCTCTTAGCTGGAGGGTCTAGGGGCTGGGGGAGGGCAGGGGGAGATGGGGGTCAGGATGAAAACGTGAAGGGGATGTGACAGGGACAGAGAGTGGGAGAAGGGGCGATGGACTCACAAGCGATGCGGACATGGGCCTTGCGGCTCTTGGTGGTGCCTGCAGAGCTCCAGGCAACACACTGACACCAGAAGTCCTCTGGCCCAAACAGCTCCTCCACCTGCTGCCTGGTGATCTCAATACTGGCCTCTCGCACCACCAACCCTAGAGGGAGAGATGGAGGGAGGGAGAGAGAGAGAAAGAGAGAGAGAGAGTCAATACACAGGGCCTGTACAATAGACACATCACAGCCAGAATACAGGGCCAAAGCAGAGCTATTGGAATTGATAGCATAATAAAGTGAAATGCAATACTGTCCTCTCGCACAATCAGCCCAGGGGAGAGAGGAGTGGGGAAGAGAGTTAACAAACAGGTTTAGCATTACTGCTAATCTACAGCATCCATAAGAGATGTCAATGCTAACCTCTCACACAGAGGTGATGAGGGGCAGAGGTGATGAGGAAGTTTATGATACTAATCCCACACCGATAGATCCATGGCTGTATGACAGTGCACACCCGAAATCTAATCTTCATGGTTTAATGCAGCGATTTAACACAGTTTAATTA
>NC_137689.1:56690477-56692977 GCF_963989245.1 Nansenia antarctica
ATGAAACAATGGCTCCTTTTCATTCTCCTTTATGACCATGGCGACTGTACATCTCAACTTAGCAGTGAGATCAAAGGGGAGCCATATCCGTTAGAAGGAGTTCAAGAGCTAGGGATGATCTAATCATATTATGATATAATGTACCTGCATTTGCTTAGCACTATAACGAGGCTATTACACAGTTACACAATGCATTTGCATTGATTTATATTCATTTCACACAAACGGAGGGAATGATATTCAGCGCTGTTATCAAGGGGAGACAGTCACACACACGTACAGTATCATTCAGACTCAGGCACGGCCTCTCCAGGAGTCGGTGATCCGAGACTTCAGTACGCCATTTCACACCTCTCACTGGTCATTACCCCCAGAAATGATTTTACAATATGTCCCATTAATAGATGAGTGGTGAGGGACGGGGGTTGGGGGGGGGGTAGGGACGGGGGAGCTCTGGAGATGATGATTCATTATTAATGTGGTCATTAGCGTTAGCATTAGCTTCTTTATTGATCAGTGCCAGTCAGACTGCTGGAGCAGCAGTTACTGGGGGGAGGGGGGGGGGGGGAGATGGGGTACTGGGATAGGGGCCTAAGTGGCCTGATGAGGTGGCCCAAATGAAGAGCACTCCTGTTTGATCCTCCCGGTCATAACTCATTGTGGATGACGACCTGTCTCCAGTGTGTATTACACAGCTATCGCTACATATAATTAACTCTGGCCTCGTTTGTCCAGATCAATGGCCGCTACTGCTCACAGGAGATTAGCTAGCTGAGGGCCCCCTCACTCAGTGCCAGGGGTCGTCTACAAAGTGCTCAATACAGCGATGCTAGATAGGGGAAGGGGAGGCTGGTGGAGATAGAAATCGGAGGATGGGGGTTCACTGTAATACACTGGATGAAATGAAGGAATGGTAACAAACACGTGTGCCTCCCCTGGTGTACGGTACTCATCAGACACAAGCATAGGGTGTCTACAGATACCTTGAGATAATATAGAAATAAACGGTACATACAGTATCTGAAAGCATGTGTTCCCTCTGCACCCCTTTCCTGAGGCGTGATAAGTGAGAGTAAACCATTTCACACTTCAACCCATCTCCAGTCACACGGGAGAGACAAACATCGAGGCGCTTTTGATGTTATCCATTTTTGAAGCTCCAAGAACGTAGGCTAACACTCTTCAACAGAACAGAGTCGGAATCCTCGCCTATGAAATCGGGGGTTAAGTCTTTTGTTCAGGGTTTCAAGATAATCACAACAACATTATACCGCCTTTACTTCCACCTCTTTAACTCTACGACTCACCTCAGATTGCCTAAAATTCTAAACCCCTTAGTCTGAATCTCTCAATCCAACTCAAATCCTAGCCTGGAACTTCTACTTGGTATAGCAACAACAAACCATCGTTCTAAGCTCTGACAAGCCTTGGGAGATGAGATCAATGGTGCAGCTTCAGCGTAGGTGTTCATCCTTCTTCTAGGCACAGCATGGCTTCTATACCGCAGCTCTATGGCAGTTCCCCCTGCTAATGATGCCGTTTCCTCAACCGGCCCAGTCTCTCTGTCTCTATCTCACTGCGGTGATAGAGTACACACACACCCACACACACATCCACACACACACACACACACACACACACACACACACACACAGACACACACAGACTCACACAGACTCACAAAGACTCACACAGACTCACACACACACACACACAGACACACACAGACACACACAGACACACACAGTTGAGGCTTTGGCTGGAGCCTACTGTCTGACACAAACAACATCATACGATGTTTACCCCCTCTCTCGCGCTCTCTCTCTCTCTCTCTCACTCTCTCTTTCCATCTCTCCTCTAATCCACTCTCAGGTCGTAGAGAGAGAGGGGGCATCAGATCATATTTCCTCCAGCTGGAGAAGCTACAGTATTGACCAGGCTGGCCACCCTCTATCTGGGCTCCTTTTCTGTCAGTCTGAGGAAATTAGAGAGGACTAGAGTGGGTTGAGCAAGAGAGAGAATGTGTGTGTGTGTGTGTGTGTGTGTGTGTGTGTAGCCTAAGGGTTGGGCTTTGTGTGAGTGTGGAACATTATGTGTGTGTGATGTGTGGGTTGGATTCCATGTTGATGCTTTTAGCACACAAACGTTCTGACATGATGGCAGCGGGGTCACCACTAACTGCTAACCTCTTCTTTGTCAATGTCAAGGCTAGAAAATAGATCTTCAGAACAGCACAAATCAGTTTCCCAAAGTGCAGACCCCTGTCAAAATAAAAAAGAGTTCACTGACCTTCTTTTCTGTACTGCATTGGCATTGTATGTGTGGTTCTGAGTGTTGACAAGAACATTGTCATGTACTGTATGGGAATGTGTGTGTGTGTGTGTCTGTGTCTGAGGAGTTCTGAGATACAGAAGGTGAATGTGAGGTGATTGCTACCTGTTGGCAACAGAAAGAACTCAATTTGTCCCTTCGGCAGCTGAATGCAGAGGGCTGTCGTGTG
>NC_137689.1:56697977-56702977 GCF_963989245.1 Nansenia antarctica
AGATTTTAATCCAATTTTTTTTTGCAAATTGCCTCCATATTCCAGTGTTTAAATGTTAATACAAAATGTCCTCAAAGCGCTTTTATTCAAATTCTGTTGTGTTCCATAATTGGAGTGAGTTTTTCTAATTTATATTGCATGTCTGATTACTGAATATTTCAAGACCTAGGATTTAATATTACTTGCATATCATAATAACTCAAAATGTCCCCCATTATGGAGAGAGAATGTAAGAAAAACTGAATAACTCACAAACACATGTGGTTACTAAATAAATCACACCTCTCATGACGCAAAACATGACTGCAGCAAAGACACCCACCGTACTGGAAGTGTCAACAGGCATAAGGTCAAACCACGGCAGATGAAGAAAAATGTTTGAAAATGTTCCTTTCAGAGAAAAGGATATTCGGATGATTTAAATCTGAGGCCTGGGGATAAAATTAATGACATGGAAGTCTGTGTAAATGTCAAGTCTGTTCATAGTGAGAAAAAGACACGAGACAACCTAGCTGGTCCCCCGCAGAGATGAATGGACCACTGGCAGAACCCCGGCGGTACGAGCGGGGAGGACATACTAGATGATCCAGTCAGAAGATCAAGGCCAGATGAGTCTCATAAAACTGTGACAACACCACATAAAAAAACACTGTCTGAGATAAAAGCACACATCAGGGGGGGTATTCCATCAACGTCGCTAAAGGAAAATACTGGCTTATGTCCGTCCGTCCCCCACACACACACACACACTGCCCCATTATCCTCAAATGCTTCCTTCTTTCAACTCAACCCTGCCAGCGCCCACCTCCGTCGACACATGAACCCAACCGTATAAAATATCAAATCTGGTCTAGTTCTACAGGAGGTCAGAGGAACCCCCCCTCCTACAGAGCACCTAGCCTGCGGCGCTTTGCTTCCCAGAGACCTCAGAGGTGTACAGCTGGCGCATCACTGCCCTGTTTTAATGTTACAGTGAATCCTGTGACGTGAATGTTACAGTGAAGTGCAAAAGCCTTTTTCTGAGGAGAGTGGTGGAACATTACCCCAGAGAGTCTCTGCGACTATATAGGGACATAATGAATACAGCACATCAAGAACAAGCTTTGTGAGAGAAGAACTTCAAGTGGACACATTGCAGTATCCCTCCACTTACTGTAGGATTTCATTTACTCATAAACTTACGGGGTGAAGAAGAAGAACCATGATTTTAAAGCGCAAGGCCGCCTCGTAAAAATGCCGTATCAAAGAGAGGAATGACAATGACATTTCTCAGAGGAATTCCTGAGGGTCCGTATGATGAAAGCATTGTGTGGCCAAAGAAAGTGTCTGTGAGAATGAATTGTTCAGCTCGGTGGCCTTGAAGAAATTAATATATACTGTACGACGTTTCTCTGTTTGTCTTGGAAGGTATATTGTTTTGCTATGTGTCTTTGTGGGAACGTGTACATTATATTGTTTCCCAGTGTGTCTGATAACAGCTGGTGAATGCTCTTCCCTGACACCATTGTGGAAGATAAGCTCCATTCTATCTGTGCACAACCAGATTTATTGTCCCCAGTAAGGCACTGTATCAACTGTGCCGCTGTTTCCCCTCCATCAGGGGAGAGTCAAGCGTGAACACGGATGAACAGGCGCATAAATCTTCTCCTCTCCTTTCCTCTATTCCCTACTCACCTCTTCTGTCCATCCCTACTATTTCCTCTCATTCCTTCCCTTCTCCTACTCCTCCTGTCTGTCCTCTCTTCCCTTCTCTCATCCCTCTCTCTGTACTCCTCCTTTCTGTCTGGTTCTCCCCCATATGGAGAATGAGGCTGACATGTGTTGAGAAGCAGGGATGGACAGGAGGACATTTTCCCTTGGAGTGATCAACAGCAGGGAATCACATTGGGGGAGTGTGAGATGTTCTATATACACAGTAGGACTGTAGTCTATTGCTGGTCTAAGACCACCGTCCACCTGTGTACACATACACATGTGCTGTCAACCAGATCCACCTATGAGTGTGTTCAGGACACATCCTCACCATTATATTGAGTGAACCTAAATCAATAGTAGAGACTCACTTGGATCAATACTGGGTTGTATTGGATTAAGTAAAGACCCATAGACTGCTGCCTCAAATCAATATTGATGACTCAGTTTCCACAAAAGCATTAAAACACCACCATAAACAACACACAGAAAATGAATGTACGGCCCCCACTCTATATCCATCTCGCTCTCTGTCCCCCAATATAGATATGAACACTAATGCAGCCATACACTCAGAGAGTCTGCCCCCCCCCGCCCCGCCCCCCCTCCCATCACAACACTAAGCTTCAGCAGATATTTATTGACTTACATTAGAAGCCCAGTGACCCCCCTCCCCTCTCCCCTCTCCCCCTGTCCCATGCTCTCTCTCTCTCTCTCTCTCTCTCTCTCTCTCTCTCTCTCTCTCTCTATTGAGGAGTGCTAAACACACTCATATTTCATCCTTGGGGAGTCGTGGCATCAAACAGGACAGCCACAGCACAGCCACAGGCCAGCACAGCCCGGGAGCCGAAGGAGCGGTAAGGAGAGGAGAGGACGCGCTAGACGTGCTCCAAAGTTAAAACTCAGGAGGCAACATCGTTAACAGCGGACGCCCTCCCAATCGATTCCAGAGCCCAGAGTCATTCCATTACAGGGCTGCGTTAAGCCCGCCTGGAAAGAGAGAATGAGAGAGAGAGAGAGAGAGAGAGAGAGAGAGAGAGAGAGAGAGAGAAGAGAGAGTCCACACTGAGTCAAATAAACCAAATGAATAATTCAATCGGGGGCTTTCGAGAGAAGTCCAATTCATGCGTCTTATCTTTAACAGAGTAAGTGATGTAATTGCAAAAATGAATCTGCTCAAATTGATTTAGCCCACCTCAGTGCGTTGCGAGCAGCGAGCAGTATTGGTATTGGAGAGAAGGCCTGGAGATAAGCGCTTCAAATGTTCTAAATGAGAAATGGACATGCTCCAGATAAACTTTTTTTTCTCTGCCTCCACTCGCTCCATCTCCTCTTACTTACCCTCCCCCATCTCTCTCTCTACTTCTACCTCTCTCTCTTTCTCTCTCTCTCTCTCTCTGTCTCTACCGCCCCTCGCACTCTCTCTCTCTCTCTCTCTCTCTCTCTGAGTGGAGTGCTGTAAAAATCTTACGAGAGAGTCCCATTTAGTCCTTGCATCTGACCTTGCCCCTCCACACTCCTCAGTGCTATAGCCTTCCGCTGGCAGGAGTCAATCTGCAGATGCCAGCATCTCACCAGGACTTGGCCGGTATCCGGCAAATCACAGTGAGAGAGGTGGCAAGGTCGCTCCGGTCAGATAATGGCCTAAATCAGACCAGATCAAACAGCATTGGCAGTGTCCTTATCCCTGACTGTCTGTGGCTGAGAAAGACCGAGAGAGAGAGAGAGAGAGAGAGAGAGAGAGAGAGAGAGAGAGAGAGAGCAAGAGAGAGAGAATAGAGAGAGAGAGAGAGAGAAATAGAGACAGTGATATAGAGAGAGGGAGAGAGAGAGAGAGAGAGAGAAAGAGAGAAGAGAGAGAGAGAGAGAAAGAGCGAGAGAGAGAAAGAGCAAGAGAGAGAAAGAGAGAGAGAGAGAGTGGTTGTGATGGCCTATGAGAGTAGACGCCGTGGAGTGATCTCTCTTAGCGAGACAGACAGAGACAGGACGACACAGGAGGATGGAGACATGCGGCGGTGCTCCCTCCCTTCATTAGGGTGTCTGTGTGAGACCCGCTGGGGCCATATGCCGAAAGGGAACAGCCCCGGAATAACCCGGAGGAAGGAGGGCCTGATTCACTACCAGCTACCCCACAGTCCCTATGAGATACAGCAGGGTAGAGAAAGAGAGAGCGAGAGGAGAGAGGTCCAGATCTGTAGTTTTGTGTAGGGAGACAACAAAGGCCATGCATCCTTGTCTTATTATGGGATGTGATATGAACTGTGCAGAAATGGGAAAAAAATGAATTGCCAGGGTGTCATGGAAACGGAGGCTCTCTGTTGAGGGAATACAAAGGATGTGTGCACAGGCGAGGAGATGGTAAAACAATACCTTCTGCCCTTGGTCAAGAACGCCTTTGTGCAAGCCTCTATGTTGAGAACATGGAATATGAGCTGCTTTATTACTGGGTCACATTCCTTTGGTCCAGAGGAAATATTTAGTTGTTGACGGTTCTCCAAAAGCTGTAGAGTAGTGTGTAGTGTGTGTATCTGTGTGTGGGTGTGTGTGTGTGTGTGTTTGTGTGAGACTGGATGGGTACATAATGGCTTGTGTGAGTTATTTCATAGAATCAGCTTTTCCTCTCGACCCCTCATCCCCTTTCTTACTTCTCGCAACCTCTCTTTCTGTTCACCCTTTTCCGGCCCTGTCTGTCAGAGCTCTCTGTCACCTCTCTCCCTCTCTCTCTCTCTCTCTGCCTCTCTCTCTCTCTGCACTTCCTCTCCCCCTCTCTCTCTCCTCTCCCCTGGATGAAAAGCCATTTTGGTGCTTGATTGGAGAATGATGCTGCTACTTAGAGAGTCGCTCCATCAGGGCTGCCCAGGGAGGAGAGGAGAGAGGGAAGAGAGAAAAGCTCAGGAGGAGTAGTGGCTCCCTGGGGCGCTGTAGCCTTGATGGGTGAGCTGTCAAACGCCCCATTGTCCAAATTACCCAGCAAGCACCGTGTCACCGCCCGGGACTAATTTACGGTGCGGCGCGGTGCGGCACAGCCATCGGTCTCAGAGCTGGGAGGAGGAGGAGGAGGAGGAGGTACTGTAGAACACCACGTGACGCCTCTCACAGAGAATCGACAGGAGAGCAGCCACATAACCACTGGTCACAGGGTTCCACTCTCAAGCCCAATTACTACATTGACTGTAAGTGTGTCTGTCCACACTGCCAGGCTGTCTGTCTGTCTGTACGCATCATTACAGCCCTGTCCTCTCTGACACGTGTCACTGCCACTGTGACTGGCACATGAGACAACTGTATGTCTGTAGACTAACCCCCCC
>NC_137689.1:56707977-56715477 GCF_963989245.1 Nansenia antarctica
CTCTTTGAAATGCCTGTGGGTGGGTGGTGTTCTCCTCCCGTGTATTGTACCTGGTAGATAGTAACAAATGGTCGGGTTAACGTTGGGCTCTATGGGGGAGTAGAGAGAGTACGGAGGAAGAGGAGAACAAAGGCCGCTGAGAGAGGAGCCTTGGGGTTGGGGTGGAGGCTGAGCAGGGAACAGATGATGACGTGGGCTAACTGCTGCTGCAGTGCTGCCACTGTCACCGCACACACACACACACACACACACGTGCACGTACACACACACACACACACACACACTCTTTAAGACCACCACGCACAATGAGTTTCACACAAAAACCCACAATACTCTTATCTACTTACATCCTGGCCTGCAATGCCTCCCTCTGCTTTCCCCTCATCTTCTCTCACCTCCATCTCTAACATCGTCTCTCGTCCTCTCTACAGTAAATCCCTCTCACCCCCCCCCCCCGCCCCCCCCTCTCTCTCCTTCTCTCTCCCCTCTCTCTCCTTCTCTCTCCCCTCTCTCTCCTTCTCTCTCCCCTCTCTCTCCACCGTGTTTGACCTTTCTCCAGTCAGTGGAAGAGGATCCTGCCCATCTCCATCTCCCTCATGCATTAATGATCTGTGGTTGAGATGAGGGCATCTCCAGTCAGGCCTGTCTGACTCCCAGCCTGCCCTGCTCGCCCTCCACCAAGGACAGACCTCAGACAGGGGCCAGGCCGGGGCCCCACAGGCCACAGAGACAACAGCCACAGATATCGCAGCAACAGACAGCTACAGCCTGCAGATCAACCCCCCCGCCCTCTCTCTCCCCCGCCCTCTCTCTCTGTCCCCCTGCCCCCTCCCTCTCCCTTTGACATCCTGGGGAGCTATGGCTGCTGATAGCCCAGCCAGAGACAGCTGATAGCGGAGCCCTAGTTACAGCTAGATAGGGCAGGAGACAGGCACAGACTGTCTGCTCCAAACAGGCAGCCTCTGAGCCTCCTACATCATTAGGTAGTGTAGCAGACCACGAGCCAATGAGGTGGTAAAGGAGCCCCATCACACTTCATGGTCATAACACTCAATATTTTTGAAGCAATTCCCCTTCAAAGTCAAATAGCAGCTCCATATGTATCACATCTGGAAACTCATACAGGCATATCTATTTAGAGGACATTTCCCTATGGGGAGAGCAGGAGGGAGGGGGCGAATGTTGCAATGCTGACTACGAAACTACACAGAGCACGGTTATGAGACAGCCTCTTTCAGCTCCCTGATTTCCTCTCTCCCCCCACAAATTGTCCATCAGGGTACTTCACCCAGCAATACAAATACTGCGTCTCCAGGGTGTCCTCCCACTATCACACTGAAGATTGGAGCGTTGCTCCTCCCTCCCCTCCTTCCAATCCCCCTCTCTTCCCTTAGAAATTGGAGATGGAGGGGGGAAAAAATCAGCTACATAAAGTCTTCGGCAATATTTTTTCTCTTTTCTTTTCTCCCCTGCTTTCTCACTCTTTTCCCTTTGCTCCCTCTCTCCCTCATTATGAGGTAAAGCTAAGGCCTAGCCTTATCCTGATGGCTCAGAGAGAGGGTAAAGCTGGTTGGGAGTAGGGGAGGAACACCCAACACTGGTGAGGAGATTATGCACAGCTGAAAGATTTCCCAGGTTCAGATCCGGATAAAACAGTGCAACACTACCTCCAACCGACAGTGAATCTGGGATATTGGATAATGTGAGATGTACATTCAGCCATATGGGACGACGCTCACTTTATTTTTTGTAGAGTTTTTTTCCCCCCACTTTGGTGGACTGTAACAGGCAGCATATTACTAGTCACTTATACAGCTCTTTTACTGCTTTCATACATCAAATAGTAATATTGTTCCTCTCACACTGTCAGTTCATATATACATGACCACAAATCAAACAAGATACATCATCTGTATTGTTTAAGTCTCTTTTCGTATTTGAACATGTCTATATCTCAATGTATTTCACTCTTACTGACAAGAACTAATGACTACAAAGTTGGCCATCGTGGTTTCGTCTCCACACAGGAATATTGTAATCAGCTCTTTGGTGTGTGTGTCTCTGTCACCTGCCCGGGACACATTTCCCAGAAGCCTCTGATGCATTCTGACAGCAGCAGAAATCCTCATCTGGGGGGGGGGTGATGAAAGGATTTCCTCCCTGCACCTCCTCGACGTTCCATACCCAAATATTTGAGTTTGCCTGTGATCCCTAGCCCTTGAAGGCTCCTGTTTGGCTTTTCCAGGCGACTGATCTCTGCTTTCAAAGCAGGTGTTTAAAACACGTATGACAGAGAAGCCTCACTAGTAAACCAGGGAGGAGGGTGTGAGAGAGAGAGAGAGAGAGAGAGAGAGAGAGAGATAGGGAGATGGAGGGGGAGATAGAGAGAGAGAGAGAGGGAGATGGAGGGGGAGATAGAGAAAGAGAGAGAGAGATAGGGAGATGGAGGGGAAGATAGAGAAAGAGAGAGATAGGGAGATGGAGGGGGAGATAGAGAAAGAGAGAGAGAGAGAGAGAGAGAGAGAGAGAGAGAGAGAGAGAGAGAGAGAGAGAGAGAGAGAGAACTACAATAACAAGATAATGTCTGTATTGTAAAAGGTACCTCATGTTAGTCCGCCTGGAATTCTTTGGACATGGGTTTTGATTAGATTTATTAGGAGCTGTGAGTTCTAATTTCACCTCATCAGGCGTTTTACACCATAGTATAAAAAAGACAGACTGGGAGGTTAAATGACTTTAGATACGACAATGACATCAAATATCTTGGTGTCACACACACCCGATGAGATTGAGTCCCATGGGGATTTCTTCTTTCTAAGGCAAGTCCTTGATATCACAATCACACACTCCTCTACACACACACACACACACACACACACACACACACACACACACACACACACACACACACAGGAATCAAGGTGACAGATTAAAGTATGAGATGAGGAAAAACCTTTAAAGACATTTTCAAGAATCTAGTGAATAAAACCTTCCGATTTGATGCATGAAATCAATGACCCAAACATGCTTTGGTCTTTATCAGTCTTCCAGGATCAAAGCACCATCGTGTGTGTGTGTGTGTGTGTGTGTGTGTGTGCGTGTGTGTGTGTGTGTGTGGGCAGGGTGCTGACCATCACATGAGGCCCCTCGCTCCTCCAGGGCATCGGTCCTCCACTGATCATACAGTGATTCTATCACACCAAACCCGTGACTGAGACCACGCATAGAATAATAGCTACAACTAACTATGCACACAGTACACACAGTACACACAGTACACACAGTACAGAAACAAACTAACAAACTTCTAAATTCAATATATCCCCCCTCTCCTTCTGAGATCGGGGCACCGAGACTGGGTTGTGAGTGAGTGACAGACAGACTCTGGGAGATGCACAGGGTACTCAACAGGGGGTAAACAGTGGGGCTTATAACAGGGGCTGAAACGACAAAATGCCTCGTGAGAGGGGGAGGGGAGAGATGAGGGGGGAGGAGGGGGGGGTGAAGTTCTTCACAGGCTAGTGGTTCAGCTAGCACCATCACGCACCCCCATCCTCCACGCTCCTCACGGAACTGTCATCACCCCTCACCTCCCCCTCACCCCCCACCCCCCCTCTCTCTGTTCACTCGACAGTTGTGATTAATGGTGTATCTGCTGAGGCGAACACCACCACTCCTGACTACACCAAACATTATGATAACTTTTCAGCTCTAATCGTAGGGACTATTGGGAGCCCCCAGGAAAGATTTATGTCCGGTGGCTTGCCAACCGTTCACCCCTGCACCACCCAACCCATTTCCATTTAACAGAATCACTTTCAAAGTGTGGTTCAGGGATGGCTTTGGGGGGAGCCCGTGTGGATCCACATTAGTAACACTGTCGTCTGACACTGATATAATTACCACCGTATTACCTCCTCATATTGAAATCATTCTAAAACCATGGTAACTTGAGGTAATAGTCTGCCATCCCATTTCACATTTAGAAGCCTCCGCCTCATATTACAACAGCCAGAGCGAGATCTTCCTAATGTGTTTTTAATACATATAATATTTCTGCTGCGCCTCTAAACATGCTTCTGCAGAGAAGACGCAGCAAATACACACCAGACAAAAGAGGCATTTACATACATACGCGCACACACACACACACACACACACACACACACACACACACACACACACACACACAGTACTCACTCCCTCACTCACACACACAAAACACACACACAAAAAGCACACACATACAGTACTCACTCACACACACGCACACGCATGCACACGCACGCAAACACACACACACACACACACACACACACACACAGAGAGACACACACACACATAGTGCACATGCAGCATAAGACCCATTCCTTTTCAGAGTGTGATAGACATGTGAAGCAAGTGGAGCTCCACAGCAGTGCACAGTAAAAATGCAATTTGGCCGTGGAGTGCCTGCAGACAGTCTGCTGAGATTTGGGTTCCGCTGGAGGGTTCTACTGGGGGTTCTTGGGGCTGTTGGGGGCTAGGTGCAATCAGGGGGGGTGAGAGGGGCTGCATTGCTCTAGGGTACTGTACCCTAACTGCCTCCCCTCTCCCGTGGGGGGGGTGGTAGCTAAGGAGGTGTAAATGGAAGTAGGGAGAGAGAGAGACAAGGGGGAGAGGAAAAAAAGAGGTGAAAAACAGGAGAAATAGAAAGGCAAAGAAATGATAGTCCCAAAAGACACTAAATAAATCCATATAAATCCATGCTGCTGCACTGCCTCCGCCTCCCTTGTGGAATTCATTGATGAGGAATACTGCATTCACTATACACAGTAAAAGAGCTTCAGTCAGTGAATAAACTAAACCTCAGTGAGGTGTGTGTGAGGGGGCATAACAGAAACATTCAAACTCTTAACGGCTAAAAACCGGATTTGTTTTATACACCTTGTTAACACGCTTGCTACCGTAAGTGACTCTCTGGAGTATATTACTGTAATGTCCACACAGTAATGCAGTGTGAAGCTACTGTACAGACTCCAGCCTCTGTGGTGTCGGGTCTCTATCCAGCTCAGGCCAAAGGTGTTGGTATCCTGGCTGCCAGACAGGATGGCACTGCAACATAACCTCAAACCCCCCCCTCTCTGCTCATGATGTCACCCAGCGCTGTGCCAAGGGTAATTAAGACCACACACACCACTCAGACTGTGAAAAAAAAGCCTGTGATGGCACACTGTGGGATAGTGGATCTAAGAGACCTTTTTATGAACTCTACAACTGACTTTATGTGGGGGAGGGGGATTTTCTTAATTTAATTTAATGGGACACAGTTGTCTCTCAAACAGTAAGTCAGTGTTTCCAATACCCTGTTAAGGACTGTGATGTTTTCGACACAATCACGTTAAGATAATACTGGTAAGGCGAATGCTCATTGTTCTTGATGCGACGGCATCTATAAGAACCCCACTAACCTAAGAGGAAATGAAGCGTTGGAACCCCGCTAGGGGGTCATGACCCCCAGTGAACCCCCCCTGAGGCCACATCACAGACAGGGGTCAGGTAATGAGACAGGAGGACTTTAGCGTCCGTCAACCCCTCTTGACTTGAAGCCCACACTCATGCTCAATTCAGTACCACGGTTCAGCGCACACATTTATCCTAATCTAGTCTCTCTCCCTCTCCTCCAGCGGAGACCAGGTGTTCTGATATACCTCCTGCGATCCGTCCGTGCACACATCCTCAATCATTTAAATGGTTCTCCAGGTGAATTGAGCCTAGTCAACAACGGGCCTCTTCCTCTCGGGCTAGAAATGTTCAGCCCGTCTGACTGTGAGGAACGGTAGTCGTTCAAGGTGCACCAGAAGCTCAACAGCAACAACAACAACAACAACAACAACAACAAGTTGTTTTTCTTCCTCAGCCCAGGCAGATGATTTACTCCGGGAGTGATAATTACGCCGCTGATTGTTGCTCATCCCAGAACATTTCTCCAGCACTTCACAAAGCTCATCAGCCGCATCTGTTCTCCCCTCCACCATACAAGAGGCACATTAACCAACAAACAGACAACAATTAGTCTGCTTTGAAGTTCTGCGCTCCATTAGTGGAACGTGCTGGAAGCGGGAGATGATCAGAGAACTCCTGGGGAGCACTCGATGCCACCCACTGTCTACATGTATACTGTATTACGGCTGACTTTTCTAGGGGTGATGAAGTAAGCCGTATCTAGTCATCAATGACGGGTCGACAAAGCTGGGCGAGGAGAAATGAAAACAGGATTAGGATGAATTACATGCTGTTTGTTTTGCGTCCCCCTCTCATGTTTATCTAATTTACATCCTTTTTTTAGAGGTCTACTTCCTGTCTGCGGTGCTCCTCCTGTGTTGCTAGAGCGGCAGACAGGAGGAATGTCCGTTGATCCAGGGCTGTCAGTCATGCTGCATTAGTGGAGGGGTCACAACATGGCGGGGAGGTCAGAGGTTAAACCTATTACGAGCTGGGTGGCTCCTCTCTTTGACCTTTACCCCCCTCCTCTCCTCTCTGTCTGTCTCCTCTACTCAGAGGCTGTAATTAACATTCTGATTTGACAGCCAATGTGGCAATGTTTACTATTCACTTTATAAAGTCTAACTAGCCCAAGCTCTAGTCTTAACTCAACCTTAGCCTCCATTGAAGACCAGATTTACCCCCAGAAAACATGTTTACCTCTCCTTCAACTCTCCCCTCACCATTCCAGTCCCTCCTCATCTCTTCTCCTATTTCTCTCCTCTCCTCCTTGCTGCTCTGTCTTTTATTTTTGATGAGAAGGGGGACTGGGAGTACTAACCCCAGTGCACTCACAGGGCCAAGCCTGCAGCTTTAATATTTCATGGAGATGTGCAATAACACCGACAACACAGACTCACATACGCACGCACGCGCACACACATACACACACAGACACAGACTCACACAGACACACACTGCCAGCGGGCACACTGTGGCGGCCCGAGATGGCGGAGTGAGCAGGTGTTGTTGGCGAACGCTAATTGAACTGGTCCATGGGTCAGTAAGCCTTCCTGTTTCCCCTGAACGACGGCGTACGGATACTTCCTACCTGCGTGAATGGCTGTATGGCTGGGGGCGTCCATTTCCTGCTCTAACACCACCAGAGCTGCTCACAGGTATTACTCGTTATGGGACAAATGGAGCCTATGAATCTTATGATCGCTAGGATGATCTAGATCTGTCAATCATTAACCTCCCATCATCTAACATGGGAGCAAGGAGACGGAGCTGAACAGGGCTCTATTCGGTGAGCTCGTTCTGTAGGGAGTGGAATCAACAAATCCATTTCACATTCACACAGGATTATTACAAGAGCCCTGAATATCTGCTTAGTGCTTACCGTGATTTTGCTATTTCAATACTAGTGTGTGTGTGTGTGTGTGTGTGTATATGTGTGTGTGTGTGTGTGTGTGTGTGTGTGTGTGTGTGTGTACGTGTGTACGTGTGTATCTGGTTTAGTGTTGTTATCAACCA
>NC_137689.1:56720477-56732977 GCF_963989245.1 Nansenia antarctica
TGAGCATCATACATCACACAGAGACATCTCTGCCTAGGAAACATGTGTGTGTGTGTGTGTGTGTGTGTGTGTGTGTGTGTGTGTGTGTGTGTGTGTGTGCGCGTGCGTACGTGATATATGAGCTTGATATACAATCAAACCTGCATTGCAGTATCTATGCAGTCGTATTTTCTTTCTGGAATCGAATAACACACAAGTAGGTATTGGTGTTGGAATAGCAGAATGACTATTGTATTCAAAGGCAGCAGTCGACTAACACTCCATTAATCCAGCCCTGTGTTTCAGACTGTGTTCCCCTGCTTTGTGTCAGTGTGTCTGTCTGTGTGTGTCTGCGTAGTTTTTGTGCCAATGACAGCGAGCGTGCATGCGCGCGCGTGTGTGCGTGTGTGTGTATGTGTGCGTGTGCGTGTGTATGTGTGCGTGTGCGTGTGTGTATGTGAGTGTGTGTGTGTGTGTCCGCCTGTCTGTCTGTGTGTGTCTGCGTACTTCTGGGCCAATGACAGCGAACGTGTGTGTGAGTACTGCCAGGAGATTTCTTATTACTGAACGAACCCCACTGGAAGCGGTGCTTCTGCTGAACCTGAACGCTTCTATTATTAACACTCCTGAGAATCGTCTGAAAATCCTCAAGGCGAGTGTTCCGCTGGTCTGTGAAGGAAAACATCTTTACAGGATAATAGCCCTTCTTCTAATTACAATGTGCGCGATCACACACACACTTCCCCCACCATCCGGGACCACTTCTCCCTTTGAAGAGGCTGGGGCCCCAATGCTAGCGTCTCTCTCTCTCTCTCTCTCTCTCTCTCTCTCTCTCTCTCTCTCTCTCTCTCTCTCTCTCTCTCTCTCTCTCTCTCTCTCTCTCGCTCTCGTTCTGTCTTCAAACACTACGTTCTGCCAGCCTCCATTCACTGGCTGTCACAGCTTTATTAGTGCAACTTAGGGAGGAAAACACACACGCGCGTGCGCACACACACACACACACACACGCACGCGCACACACACACACACACACACACACACACACACACGATGGAGATGGAGATGAGGAGGCGAGGGAGAGGAAATACGCATCAAATGCTCTTTCCACATTGCTTGGAGCATTTGTTTATGATGGAAGTGGAGAGAGAGTTTGGAGAAATGCAGAGAAAGAGTCTATAGCTCATTAGTGTGGGCTATCACCGTGTGGATGACAACTTTATAATGAGGAGACATTCTACACGACATCAGGGAGAAAGAACCGGAATAACACGCCAGGAATCTAATCGCTTACTGAGTACTTGTTAGCGTGTGGGTTACTTGATGGTTCAGACTAAGTATGCTAATAGCCCTCTTTGCTGTAACATCCTGTACTGTGAGGGCAGTTATACGGCATTGTCTCAAACTCTCCCAAATGTCGTTGTTTGGTACCTGTACTATAGCAATAACAATAAAGACCATTCATTCATTCATTCATTCATTCACCTGTCTCTCTCTCCAGCTCATCCCTTTTCTCTTCCTATTCCCCCCCTCCCTCTCTGTAGACTCATGGCTCATACTCTCTGAGTTTAGGCTGTATGCGCTGGGGGTCAGAGGTCAAGCTGTCAAAGTCTGGGATTGCTCAGAGGGTTTCTCGTCTCTGACAGGCCACCACCCCACACACACACAGCCTATAATCTTCCCCCTAGCCTCCAGTTAGTGCCACTGCCCCTCTATATACACACACACACACACACACACACACACGCTCAAGTTCCAGACCATCAACAACCCTCCCCACCACCCCCTTAAGTCGTGTCCCCTAATTCTCCTCCCTATTTCCTGGTAATGGCTTTTTAAAGGGGAGCTCTGAAAGCTTTCCTCCTTCCTCCTTCCTCCCCCTGAGTTTGTTTAAACAAGTTAATTAGTGTGGCCAGTGTGACAGGTCTCCAGTCAGTCTCCAGCCTGTCACAGTGCCTGCTCTGCTGCTCTGCCAGTCAGGCCTGTCTGTCCGTGGGGACAAAGGGTTAGTGATCCCAGTCTGTCCCTCTGACTGGGGAGGAAGCGGAGAGGGACACAGAAGGAGTCCAGTAGACTGTATCTGAAGCTGCTGAGGACGACCACAGACATTCAGAGATACAGTGCAAACACTGTGAGGGTGAAAAGAACTGAGAGGGTGAAATAAAAATAAACCAACTCCAAATTGAATGGTAAATATCCCCACTACAATAGGTTCACAGGATGTAGCCAACTGAGGCTCTAAAACATTTAGAAACCATTGAAATATTGAGTTGAATTCGCTAATAGTAGTCATAAGGGCTGCACACGTTTTGTTGTTGTTTAAAATAAAGTCAAAGTAAAGTAAAAAGCAAAGTAAGTTTGGAGTGTGATTAAAGAGTAACCTCTTTAGAAGATTGCACTGTGTATTCCTCCCCAGGTCCTCCTCACTACAGAAGTCGTATCACTATTGACATCATCATTGTAAAACTGTGGATTTCACAGCCTCCCCGATGGATCACACCGCTCATTAGCATGCTTGAGCGATTACCGCCAATCAATAAATCAGCAATGGCAACACTTTCTCCTCACTGAGAGCATTCATTATTGATCATACGGGAAGTAAATATGGATCTGCTGCTTGCCTCTCCATCTCCAACACGACTTTACTCAACACTCTCATCTGCAGTAATACAACTTGATCATTTCTGATGCAGCGTGTCAGGAGAGGTGCGCGTCAGCTCAAGGACGCTCTTACCGTTGTTCAAACGCCAGAGCTTCAATTCAGCTCTCTCTCTCTCACTCACTATATACAGTATACTATACTACTATGATATCATATAATATCAGTATATCATATCCCCATTAACATACTGTATCATATCAACATATCAAAGCATGAAGCTCACGTAAAAACGTGTAATTATGGCGGCACTAAGAAACTGCACCCAGCTAAACCCAGCATGGCCACGTGAGATGAGCAGAGTTGTTGCTCTCTTGTGGGGGGCTGGTAGCTGCACACTGTAGGAGAAAGGAGGAGAGAGGAGGAGAGAAGGAGAGAGGAGGAGAGAAAAATAGAGGGAAAAAAGTAGCAGAGAGAGATCGAGGGAGGCAGAAAAAGACAGAGGGGGAGCTAAGGGTAGAGAGATAAAGGTAGAGAGGAGCAGAGGGAGGTGGGAAGAGGGAAGCAGAGGGGGGTAGAGAGAGGCATAGAAAGAGAGAGGGAGGGATGGATGGAGGGAGGGAGGCAGGGAGTGGGGGAGAGAGAGAGGGGCTGGGAAAGGAAGAGACGGGTAGAGAGAGGCAACTGGGTAAATACGCGTGGTGGATGCTAAGATGGCTTCTTGTGAAGAGGGGACTCTTCACCTGTCTGACTAACTCCTCCAGGGAGAAAGACTTTGAAGAGAACTGATGAAAACAGGCAGGGTGATGGCAGGAGAGAGGTGAGTATGGGGGGGATGAGACGGATGAGAGAAGGAAAAGGAGAGGTAAAGAGAGGGGCGTTGAGAGGGTGATCGAAGGAAGTAATAGAAGGGAGGGGGGGGGGGGGGGGGGGGGGGTACGTGTTGTAAACAGAGGCATCATCGTACCCTACATATCCAGCAGTAGAACCCTCCGGTGGTTGTTGGACTGATGAAAGTAGAGCAGGAGAGCAAAGAATGTGTGTGAGAGAGAGAGAGAGAGAGAGAGAGAGAGAGAGAGAGAGAGAGAGAGAGAGAGAGAGAGAGAGAGAGAGAGAGGGAAGAGAAGCGTGTGTGAGAATGTGTGCGAGCCCATCCACCCCCCGCTGTTCCTGTCAATCACATCCCCGTCCCGCTCTCCTCCTAATGAGTTATTTACATGTGCGGTGCCCGGGCTCCATCAGCCAAACAGACGCATGAGGACTGTACGCCGTCAACACTTCACAGACCAGGGGGATTAACAAACGCTGATATCTAGTAGATTCTTTGTAGGTGGAGCCGACTCTGAAGAAGAACCAGACTCAATATTGCGTTAAGTGAACCTCCTCTTCCCTCCCGTTTCGCTTCCTTAGATGTCGGGGGGGGGGATTGCGTATCACACTTCTTTAATGACCGATATTCATGTTGAGTACGATTATGTTTTAATAGGGGCACTAGGCCCATTCCATTTTGATTAAATAAAGCTGTTAGAGAATGAGTATGGTTATGGATTTTGCTATTGTTAATGAAGTGTGGCACGGAAACAGTGTTGAGTTTTTTCTAATTGTTGTTTTGATATGATTATTAGGATCTGTTCCGCTGCGTTCTCTGTGCACACAGCCACGAGGCTCATCTGTTCCCTGCCATTCATACACAGCCTAAATAAGATTGTGTGTGTGTGTGTGTGTGTGTGTGTGTGTGTGCATGTGTGTGTGTTCCCCAGAAGCCCTTCAAATGTCACAGAACACAGGAACATACAACACTTTCAACAAGCTGACATACTAGAAAGCAGAGGAGAGAAGCGCTTCTGTTTGGAGAGTAATAATCCCAATAAGGTGCTCTTTGGAGAGAGGTGCAGTAATATCCAAGAAAAAGCTGACATACTATAGGCCCTAAAGACCTGCAGTAGCCAATAATTAAAAACCTCTCCTTGAAAACAACGCAAACAAAATGCACACACATTTTGCTAATATATCATATTCCAGCCTCCCTCTCAAATAAATCTAGGGATCTTTGAAGACAGAAACATGAGACCTGTCTTGTTAAATAAACCTCTTTTTGAGACGCTCCACCTGCGTGTGTGTGCGCGCGTGCGCCATGCGTCGTGTGTCTCCCAGCTGTGGACTTTCTCCTCTGAGACGATCACTGACATACCACCTCCCACCCACCCGCCCCCCCTCCTTCCTCCTCACCCTCCTCTCTGTCTCTTCAACCCCAGATTCCCCACAACCAGCCCCTCTGTGTAGCAGACACCGGAGCACTTAACCCCAGCAGGCCTCCCCAGCACTCAGCCTGCCCTACACCAAAACAACGTCACTTCAACTCAGCTCACGTTTAGCCCCAGAAATAAATGATTAATGACGAGGGGGGGGGGATAAATAAACACAGACGTTTGGACCAGCTGACGGCCATGGCTCTTTATGTTCTGCTAATCACGGTGAGGCTAGTCTGGGGTTGAGCTCTGCAGGGCAGCTGGCTGCTGGAGGTTTGTAGCTTCAGTTCAAGTGGTGAAAATGAGAAGGCGTCGTGCAGAGAACACACCCAGGTGTCCCTCCTTTGTCTACCTTTGCCTGCAGAGAACCAGCTAGTAATCAGTTAGGCTACTGCGGAACGGTTTTTTCAAGGTATCAAATAGTGTCGAGAATGAGGTGCCAAGGTGGATTGCGTACAGAAAGTAAAGAAAGAGAACAAAAGGATATCTTGTCACGTCCTCAGATTTCCTCAGAAAGATACTTGTGAGGAAGTAGCTTGAAGGAGTTCTCCGGATAAGTGTGCCAGAAGCACTCCAGCAACGTCCTCCTGTGTTTAACAGTGTGATGCCTCGCTGCGATTAAGAGACATAGCCCCTTCTTCTGTTTCAAAGGAAATTTGATTTAAAAACAAAGAATGAATCGATAAGCTGAGTAAATAGATTACAGACAACCATCCATTTCTTTAAGGCGTCTAAATTCTCTTTACCCTCCGCGAGCTGAGGGAAGGAGAGAGGAAAAGCCAGATGCAAAACACACACAGAGCCTCTCTGAGCACATCAAATATTAAGAGCCAATATTAGCCATCCCTTTGTCACCTCCATCACCACTGCACACGGCTGAGGGTGATAATGGAACAGAACGAGACAGCAGTGTGCGTGTGCGTGTGTGTGTGTGGGTGCGTGTGTGCATGTGTGTATCCCTGTCCACTCTCCTGCTGGGGCTGGAGTGTATGTGTGTGTGTGTGTGTGTGTGTGTGTGTGTGTGTGCGTGTGTGTGTGTGTGTGTGTGTGGGTACACGATAATTTGCACTGTAAGTGAACACCCCTAAGTGTGTGTGTGTGTGTGTGTGTGTGTGTGTGTGTGTGTGTGTGTGTGTGTGTGTGTGCGCGCGTGCGTGTTTGTGGTGTCTCAGAGAGTGCTTACTGTGGGAGAGGCACAGAGGGCGGAGGCAGAGAGAGACTGCCAGTGTCTTCCAGCGCTGACCTCATCTTGTGCAACGCCATGACTACGCATTGGAAGCGACCCCACCCTTCTCACAGCCCTTGTCACACCATCTCCCCACCGACCAGTGCCAGCCCCCAACAGGCCACCGTACAGACGTTGATGTTGACCAAAGGTCCACTTCAGTCTCAGTTCACCACCCGTACTGAAATTCACCCTGACATTGTCAATAAAACACCCGAGCGTGTCGAGCGCGTCACCCCGCTGAAAGGCAGCCAAGGGCGGCAGTGACAGCAGAGAGATCCCTGAGGTTCTGAGGGACTTAATGGTTAGAACTATTTCACTATGTCTCTATTTTGCCTTTCTCTCTCCGTCTCCCTCCCTCCCTCCCCCCCCTCCCTCCCTCTGTCTCTGGTGACAGTTAAGGTTGCAGAGTGTTACAGGGCTGTAGAGCTTGCCCTCCCCAAAGCCCTGTACCCCCTACCCCCCCCACCCCCACCAGAACCCTGAAACCCAGCCAAGCCTTTTCACGCAGAATAAAAGAGAATATCAAATCTGTGTGAGTGTTGGAGTGATATTGGAGGGGTTGAATGGGGGGTAGAGGACGTATGAGGCTCTTCCAACGCGCACTGTTGGGGGCAGTGGGCACTGACTACCCTCCACATTGAGCGGTCTACCTCTTGGCGAGTGCTGGTATGCCAAGGCGGGGCTGGGGTTGGGGTTGGAGCTGGGGCTGGGGGGTAGGGGTAGGGGCTGGCGCTGGGACTGACGTTGGGGCTGGGGGGTAGGGGAAGGGGCTGGCGCTGGTGTTGTGGCTGGCGCTGGTTCACTCTGAAAGGGGGCGGTTTAATGGTGGTCCCTACGGCAGTGTGCTGGAGAGGTCATGTAACCTTGACTGTGATCACTGTTCCACCCTGCACACGCTCGCTCACTCGCACACACACAATCTCTCTCTCTCTCTCTCTCTCTCTCTCTCTCTCGTTCTCGCTCTCTCGCTCTCTCTCTCTCTCTCTCTCGCTCTCTCTCTCTCTCTCTCTCGTTTTCTCTCTCTCTCTCTCTCTCTCGTTCTCTCTCTCTCTCTCTCCCCCTATTTGACACAGTATCCTATACATTATTCAGGCAACACAGGGGTAAATCGTTCTCCTGCCCTCACCCCTCACCCTTCTTTCACCTCTCTACCCCGCCCCGCCCTCCCCTATCTCTCTCTCTCTCTCTGTCTCTCTCTCTCTGATCAACATTCCACAGGCGCTGGCGCACAAACAGGTATTCCGGGGAATTTGGGGAAATGGACCACATTTGAAGAGGTTTAAGATTTCACATAAACACACCTTGATCCCTAAATCTCCTTTAAACCTGATTCCATTTCATACAGCAGAAAAAAAAAGTCTGGTTTGATGCTAACGGAGACATGCAGTTGAACAGTATCATATACAGTAAATAGGAACCATAATTACGCGAGGATCGTTCATACTGTTATGTGTGGGTAAATGGGTAAAATGGTCTGTGTGTGCGTGAGTATATGTGTGACTACATGTGAGTCTGTATGTGCGTGAGAGTATTTTACTGTTTCCATTTGCACATATGAATGAGCTTCCCTGTGTGTGTGTGTGTGTGTGTGTGTTTGTGTGTGTGTCTGCCGTTGCATGCATGCAGTTACCCTCCCTACAGGGTTGCTGTCCCTCGCACACACTTTCACCTCATCTGCGTTTAAGGACATTAATATTGCACCAGCCACTGTGGAAGGGTTAAATGGATGAGAGGGGGCGAGGGCAGAATGTCAGATGGAATCACTCCCCTCCTCCTCCTCCCCCCTCCTCCTATCTCTCATCCCTCTGCTCTGATGCAGCTCCACATGGGGGGGGGGGGGGGGGGGTCCAGGAGACGTCGTTCCTCTCTCTGTCCACGGGAGCAGGATGCAGGGGCCACAACGCCAACATGTGTTCCACGTTTGAGACCAATATATGACATCCTTTTCATCCTCTTTCCCTAAGTAGCTCCCACAGTTCTAACCTCCTCTCTCGCTCTCTCTCTCTCTCCGTCATCATCCACCCATCCCACCCGCTAGCTCTCAGGGTGGAGTGGAGCATTCTTTTTGGTATTCATGGCTTTAATCACCATTTCAATATTTCAGCATCTCCAGGTATCTTTGATCCTCCCCTCACCTGTGTTTGCCTTACTTAAGTCCACTAGCATCAACCCTTAACATCAACTCAACCTCCCAGGACATAGAGGCCATCCTCTCATTCATTACCAATGGCATGTGGCGTCAGCTGGAGTCAACTCAAACAAAATAAACTAACCAATTAGAATAAAGAGTACTCGTGTGTTCTCTGACCTTAAGGACGAGGGTCTATAAAAACAGGAACCAAGCGCACTCTCTCTCCAACACTCATCAGCTCAGAGATCCATATCGTACGGGACGATCCTGCTACGCAGGGGACACCAGCTTCCGTGTTGTTTTTTAAATTAGATCCCTACTCCCATAATTGCATTCATGACAAAGACATTTTGCGTGCTGCTTCCGGAGGAGAAGCAGAGAGGGGTGGGGGGGTGGGGGTGGGGGGGGGCAGGCTTCAGAGGCAGAGGTAGATTGACATCACCAGGGTCAACTGGAGGTTATGCAAACGGTACAAGCAACTGAAAAATTAAAGACGTGGGCTCACGAAAGCTGCACTCAGAGCACAAGCGGTAAGACCTGGAGAATAGCTGTGAAAAGAGTTTGACACACACACACACACACCCACCCACACACACACACACACACACACACACACACACACACAGACACGCACGCATACACACGCTCGCGCACTGCTGCTGGTGTTAATGCACTCACTGCCCTGACTCCATATTGCCTTCCACATGGGTCACACACACACACACACACACACACACACACACACACACAGACAAACACACATCTTTCTTTCTCAGACAGACACACCTACATTCACACATCCATTCTCAGTGATTGGGTGCTCAGTGAAGTGGGAAGTGAACGATACACACCAAACTCAATAGATGCACACACACACACACACACACACACACACACACACAATGCAACTGACAGACAGACCGATATCCTCTCTCTCTCTCTCTCTCTCTCTCTCTCTCTCTCTCTCTCTCTCTCTCTCTCTCTCACACACACACACACACACACTCTTCCAGTGAGTGAATGCTCAGTGGAGTGTGAGGCGTGAGCTGCACTCTGTGTTGTCGGGCAGGGTCACGGGGCAGGGCGATTGCGCTCCATCTCTCCAAGGTGTTAGATGCCCAATTACCAGCACTCTTAGTGCGCACCACTGGCAGAGCCAATCACAGACTCTGACAGGCCGGCCACAGAGAGGGTGGTGCTCTGAGGGGAGGGGCTCCGGAGGGGGCATGACAAGGACGCTAAGTCCACAGTGCTCAGTCAATTAACACCCACACATACAAACACAAATACTCAAATGTGCTAGTTATTGTGCGGCTTTGTTTGACTGTGTAACTTTCGTTTTCCCGGTTTTATTCTTTCATAATGTTCTCACTACTGTTTCAAGAACTGACGTCGCTTACTATTGTTAAGCTTCCGAGGTAGAAATGTGTCTGGTGATTATGAACAATAAAGATTTTGCCGGTTGAAAGTCATTGGAGAGAATGGTTATCTTCTCCTATCGACCATTCAGCACTTCTGACTGCTCATTTCTCAGCAACTCAATGGCTTCTAGAATAAACCAAGCCGTATCTAGAGTTAGATCTCTAGAGAGAGAAAAAGACACTAGACCATCAGTCTTTAATGTAAGTCAGGACAAAGTCAGCCCGACCACAAGCACTGTACACTTGTGTTTGTCCTTGGTAGACCCATTAAACACATTCAAATTCCAAAAGCATGCTTGCCATGACAGACACCCTATATCAAATGTGCCTGCATAGTTGAAATTAAAGTGGAAGGAAATAAATTGAAATAATAATAAATAGCAACGCAATTATTCCGAATAAATGGACTTAGTTGATGTCCCTGAGGCAATATCTGTGGAACATTTGGACAGTCAGTCTGTCAGAGTGTTTCCTCAACACCTACTGTGTGTTTGTCATTGAATGCTCTACTTGGGCTTTTCTTCCCCTTCCAAAACCCAGAATCGTTTGCTTTCTCATTTCACATAAGGCTTACACAAGGCCTCTAGATAATACCCCAGTGAAAGAAACTTTATGCTTTCAGAAGTGGGTAAGCTGGCTGAGTTTCTATTCTATCTTCAGAGTCAGTCAGAGTTTAGATAAGGGGGGTTGTCATTGCCACTAGGGTTTGGTATCCTGCCTCAGTTTATTTCAACACTTGACAACTCCCCAGAGAAATAGTTCCTCTGTGTGTCTCATCATTGCTGTGGTTTGTCTATTGAGGAGTGATTGATGCTACCCAGATGCTACATTGGAGCTTTTCTCAACTTGCACGAGAGTTTTGCATAACCTATATCACTCAGGGTTAGCAATAAATGGCTAATGGAACTGTCGTGTAGTTGAACTAGAGATAAAGGTCCAGATAAAGGTGTGGTGTTTCATTCACAACAGTACATCCCTTATCTGACATCCATATCGAACATAGCAGATTAGAATACAAAATGTATATTTTATATATTTGTATATAAGTACTAGACCACAATAATACCTTTGTTATAAAATGATGTTTGCAAAGACCTCAATTTCAAATTCACACATTTGATACAATTCCTCATTCCATTCTATTCATTACAATGAGCCTGTCCTAAGATGTGTACCTCCTCCACCCTCCACTGGTGGCTACATCTACAGACAATATAATGAATGCTATGCACCTTGTGCTTTGTGTGTTACTGATCAAAGCAATTTGAAATTAAAAAAATATGAGAAAGAATGTTGAACAACCTTGAAGTACAAAAACACATCCTTTGGGTTACATACAGTAGGACATCAATCTTTTCACTAATCTGTGTGCTGTTGCTTTTCTTTGAAATGGTAAGAGAAGACGGATAGAAGGCAGTTAGGAAATGATAAGGTGAGATAAACCTGTCATTTGAATTTCCACCTCCATGTTAATTGACCTGATTATTACAAGGCAGGGATGAAAGCTAATGGGAGGGCTGTGTGTGTGTGTGTGTGTGTGTGTGTGTGTGTGTGTGTGTGTGTGTGCATACGTACACACGTACGCGTAAGTGCACATGTGTTTGTACATGTGTTTGTGTGAGCATGCGTGCACGCCTTAGCGCACCTCTTTCATCGTGGCAGGTGTGTTTGTTTATGTGTAATGAATAACTACATGAGTAATTTTCTCCTGTGTAAACTTGGCTCGATCCTTGTCTCTTTCGTCTTTCCTCCACACACAAACACACATCACCGTCTGGTCTGGCTAGAGACGCTATCTCACCCTGCCATCCAGTCAAAACACTGCATGACAACAGCTCCAACTCTATACACAACAAGTGCCTTGTGTCAAAGCTTGGCATACTGATCAGAAGGTCAACCAACCCTCACAGAACCCCCTTCAGTAATTATGCACACTGGAAACTCCACCCAAGAGGAGACTAGTGCACACAGTCCATGCTGGATTTTAAAAGAAAAGGCTAATAAATGGGAGTGAAATAAAACTCTCCAGTCCATTGTTGTGTTGGGTCACAGTGCCGAGTCCAGTCCAGAGGATGTCAGTGACTCATTCATTTAGTCCCCAGGGCCTCCTCTCTAGCCTTCTCATCTCTCTCTCCTCCTTTCTCTCTGTCTGCCATTCTCTCTTTCTTTCTCTCTCTCTCTCTTTCTCCCTCTACCGCTTGCTCCCTCGGTTTCCTGCAACAGCTGTGGGGCAGGGTTAGGGTCGAGTGAGAGCAGACAGACACACACACACGCACACACACACACACACACACACACACACACACACACACACACACTGCTACTGTTAGGGTTGAATGCAGTGGAGAGGAGGGAGACACAGGGCTGGATTTTCCCATGCCAACAGTTGGCTGCTGGATAAGTCCATGACTGAGGAGTGCGACCTCCATCGCCCTCTGTATCCCTCGCCTGGCCCCTGGCCCAATGTCCCTGTCCACTCTCCTGCTGGGGCCCTGAAAGGACTGTGTGTGTGGGTGTGTGTGTGTGTGTGTGTGTGTGTGTGTGTGTGTGTGTGTGTGTGTGTGTGTGTGTGTGTGTGTGTGTGTGTGTGTGTGTGTGATAATGGCCAATCACAGGAGGGGTTCTGTCATTCAGCCATCATTCAGCCCAAACACCCGGCCCCCATCTCCGAGCCCCCGGCCCTGGACAAGTCATCTGTCTTTATAGACACAAACTGGGAGCTTCCCACTCTCTGACTGGAAAGCCTGCTGCAGTTCTCTCCTTCTGCATGTTATTTTTTGTTCAATTGCTGTTTGTTTCTCTTTATGAATGTATCAGTCTCTTTGTGTCCCTCTTTCTGCCCCTGCTTATCAACTCCACCCCCCCCATCTCTCTCCCTCTCTCTCTTTCCCCAACT
>NC_137689.1:56738495-56743495 GCF_963989245.1 Nansenia antarctica
TCTCTCTCTCTCTCTCTCTCTCTCTCTCTCTCTCTCTCTCTCTCTCTCTCTCTCTCTCTCTCTCTCTCTCTCTCTCTCTCTCTCACACACACACACACACACACACACACTCTTCCAGTGAGTGAATGCTCAGTGGAGTGTGAGGCGTGAGCTGCACTCTGTGTTGTCGGGCAGGGTCACGGGGCAGGGCGATTGCGCTCCATCTCTCCAAGGTGTTAGATGCCCAATTACCAGCACTCTTAGTGCGCACCACTGGCAGAGCCAATCACAGACTCTGACAGGCCGGCCACAGAGAGGGTGGTGCTCTGAGGGAGGGGCTCCGGAGGGGGCATGACAAGGACGCTAAGTCACAGTGCTCAGTCAATTAACACCCACACATACAAACACAAATACTCAAATGTGCTAGTTATTGTGCGGCTTTGTCTGACTGTGTAACTTTCGTTTTCCCGGTTTTATTCTTTCATAATTGTTCTCACTACTGTTTCAAGAACTGACGTCGCTTGCTATTGTTAAGCTTCCGAGGTGGAAATGTGTCTGGTGATTATGAACAATAAAGATTTTGCCGGTTGAAAGTCATTGGAGAGAATGGTTATCTTCTCCTATCGACCATTCAGCACTTCTGACTGCTCATTTCTCAGACCAGCAACTCAATGGCTTCTAGAATAAACCAAGCCGTATCTAGAGTTAGATCTCTAGAGAGAGAAAAAGACACTAGACCATCAGTCTTTAATGTAAGTCAGGACAAAGTCAGCCCGACCACAAGCACTGTACACTTGTGTTTGTCCTTGGTAGACCCATTAAACACATTCAAATTCCAAAAGCATGCTTGCCATGACAGACACCCTATATCAAATGTGCCTGCATAGTTGAAATTAAAGTGGAAGGAAATAAATTGAAATAATAATAAATAGCAACGCAATTATTCCGAATAAATGGACTTAGTTGATGTCCCTGAGGCAATATCTGTGGAACATTTGGACAGTCAGTCTGTCAGAGTGTTTCCTCAACACCTACTGTGTGTTTGTCATTGAATGCTCTACTTGGGCTTTTCTTCCCCTTCCAAAACCCAGAATCGTTTGCTTTCTCATTTCACATAAGGCTTACACAAGGCCTCTAGATAATACCCCAGTGAAAGAAACTTTATGCTTTCAGAAGTGGGTAAGCTGGCTGAGTTGCTATTCTATCTTCAGAGTCAGTCAGAGTTTAGATAAGGGGGGTTGTCATTGCCACTAGGGTTTGGTATCCTGCCTCAGTTTATTTCAACACTTGACAACTCCCCAGAGAAATAGTTCCTCTGTGTGTCTCATCATTGCTGTGGTTTGTCTATTGAGGAGTGATTGATGCTACCCAGATGCTACATTGGAGCTTTTCTCAACTTGCACGAGAGTTTTGCATAACCTATATCACTCAGGGTTAGCAATAAATGGCTAATGGAACTGTCGTGTAGTTGAACTAGAGATAAAGGTCCAGATAAAGGTGTGGTGTTTCATTCACAACAGTACATCCCTTATCTGACATCCATATCGAACATAGCAGATTAGAATACAAAATTTATATTTTATATATTTTTATATAAGTACTAGACCACAATAATACCTTTGTTATAAAATGATGTTTGCAAAGACCTCAATTTCAAATTCACACATTTGATACCATTCCTCATTCTATGTCATACAATTCCTCATTCCATTCTATTCATTACAATGAGCCTGTCCTAAGATTTGTACCTCCACCACCCTAATTTTAATTTTTTACATTTTAATTTAATTAATTTTGCCATTTAGCAGACGCTTTTATCCAAAGCGACTTACAATTACGAATTACAGGGACATTCCCCCTGGAGTAACTGAGGGCTAAGTGCCTTACCCAAGGGCACACTAGTAGTGGTGTGGCTTCAGGCGGGATTTTAACTCACAACCTTCCGATCACAAGTCCAACTCACTATCCACTAGACCACCACTACCCCATCCTCCACTGGTGGCTACATCTACAGACAACATAATGAATGCTATGCACCTTGTGCTTTGTGTGTTACTGATCAAAGCAATTTGAAATTAAAAAAATATGAGAAAGAATGTTGAACAACCGTGAAGTACAAAAACACATCCTTTGGGTTACATACAGTAGGACATCAATCGTTTCACTAATCTGTGTGCTGTTGCTTTTCTTTGAAATGGTAAGAGAAGACGGATAGAAGGCAGTTAGGAAATGATAAGGTGAGATAAACCTGTCATTTGAATTTCCACCTCCATGTTAATTGACCTGATTATTACAAGGCAGGGATGAAAGCTAATGGGAGGGCTGTGTGTGTGTGTGTGTGTGTGTGTGTGTGTGTGTGTGTGTGTGTGTGTGTGTGTGTGTGTGTGTGTGTGTGTGTGCGTGTGTGTGTGTGTGTGTGTGTGTGTGTGTGCATACGTACACACGTACGCGTAAGTGCACATGTGTTTGTACATGTGTTTGTGTGAGCATGCGTGCACGCCTTAGCGCACCTCTTTCATCGTGGCAGGTGTGTTTGTTTATGTGTAATGAATAACTACATGAGTAATTTTCTCCTGTGTAAACTTGGCTCGATCCTTGTCTCTTTCGTCTTTCCTCCACACACAAACACACATCACCGTCTGGTCTGGCTGGAGACGCTATCTCACCCTGCCATCCAGTCAAAACACTGCATCACAACAGCTCCAACTCTATACACAACAAGTGCCTTGTGTCAAAGCTTGGCATACTGATCAGAAGGTCAACCAACCCTCACAGAACCCCCTTCAGTAATTATGCACACTGGAAACTCCACCCAAGAGGAGACTAGTGCACACAGTCCATGCTGGATTTTAAAAGAAAAGGCTAATAAATGGGAGTGAAATAAAACTCTCCAGTCCATTGTTGTGTTGGGTCACAGTGCCGAGTCCAGTCCAGAGGATGTCAGTGACTCATTCATTTAGTCCCCAGGGCCTCCTCTCTAGCCTTCTCATCTCTCTCTCCTCCTTTCTCTCTGTCTGCCATTCTCTCTTTCTTTCTCTCTCTCTCTCTTTCTCCCTCTACCGCTTGCTCCCTCGGTTTCCTGCAACAGCTGTGGGGCAGGGTTAGGGTCGAGTGAGAGCAGACAGACACACACACACGCGCACACACACACACACACACACACACACACACACACACACACACACACTCTGCTACTGTTAGGGTTGAATGCAGTGGAGAGGAGGGAGACACAGGGCTGGATTTTCCCATGCCAACAGTTGGCTGCTGGATAAGTCCATGACTGAGGAGTGCGACCTCCATCGCCCTCTGTATCCCTCGCCTGGCCCCTGGCCCAATGTCCCTGTCCACTCTCCTGCTGGGGCCCTGAAAGGACTGTGTGTGTGTGTGTGTGTGTGTGTGTGTGTGTGTGTGTGTGTGTGTGTGTGTGTGTGTGTGTGTGTGTGTGTGATACTGGCCAATCACAGGAGGGGTTCTGTCATTCAGCCATCATTCAGCCCAAACACCCGGCCCCCATCTCCGAGCCCCCGGCCCTGGACAAGTCATCTGTCTTTATAGACACAAACTGGGAGCTTCCCACTCTCTGACTGGAAAGCCTGCTGCAGTTCTCTCCTTCTGCATGTTATTTTTTGTTCAATTGCTGTTTGTTTCTCTTCATGAATGTATCAGTCTCTTTGTGTCCCTCTTTCTGCCCCTGCTTATCAACTCCACCCCCCCCCCTCTCTCTCTCTCTCTCTTTCCCCAACTCTCACTCCCTCCCTCCGTACACATTTTCTATCGAGTCCCTGGGTTTGTGTATAGCGTCTATACTATAGACCCTCCTCCCCTGCAGAGGGAGTTGAAAGCATTCCTCTCACTCCCCTGTCATCAGGGCCTATTTAATAACTATCCCAATAAAGTCAACAACGGGCCTATGATGCCCCCCCATCACTCCCATCCCTCCGCCTCCCCAACCCCGGCCCCGACCCCCTCCCTGAGTGGTGATGAATGGGGCCATCAGGCAGGCCAGCTGCCCCGGAGGTGAGCAGGCTGCCCCTGCCGGGCCACTGAGCAAGGAGGAGGAAGAGGAGAGGAGGGGGTTGGGGCAGGGCTGGGCCGACGTGCCAGAGCTCACACTGGGCTGGGAGTGGAGGGAGAGGGCTAGTGGAAACAGTGAGGAGGGAGGGAGAGGGGCCAGCTGAACAGAGGGGCACAGGATACACACACAAACAGGGGCCGGGCCTGGGCGCCAACAACACAGCGGGCAATATGGACACACTCACACAAACATGTTTGTGCTCACTGCATGGTCGTGATTTTCCACACACACACACACACACACACACACACACACACACACACACACACACACACACATACACACACGAACGACCGAATGCACACACACACACACACCCACACACAAACACGCGCACAAACACAGAGCTGCTCTGTTGACCCCTTCTCCTCTCTCAGTCAATCGGTTGTCAATGGCTTGTTGTTTGTTAGTTTCCGATTGGAAATGTTAACCGGGGTGAAATCAATTCTGTGAATTTCAATTAGTCTTCAAATCTGTGTGTGTGTGTGTGTGTGTGTGTGTGTGTGTGTGTGTGTGTGTGTGTGTGTGTGTGTGTGTGTAAAGTCTTTAGAACAGCTGACAAATGTGTCTCATGTTGACAACCTGGGAGTTGTCTGATTTAATATATATAATGAATATGTGTAATGAATATGTGTAATGAATATGTGTAATGAATATGTGTAATGAATGCAATGCTCTTGTGTGCCTAAAGGTACAACATCTCACTAGCACACTAACAATGTTCTGGAAACCACTAGAGAGAACAGAACTGTTTTAAGTAAGTTTACTTACTCTAACACCCATCCCTCAAAGGGATAAAATACTATGGTATTAATAATAATCACTGCATGAAAACGAGTGCATGAAGAAAAAAAAAGACAGCAAGGAGGTGTGAGAATAGAGAGTAATGAGAGACCATAACAACCCACATATGGATCATTAATTGGACAAACAAACACTGGCATCG
>NC_137689.1:56748495-56753495 GCF_963989245.1 Nansenia antarctica
CTCCCTCCCTGCCTCCCTCTCTCTCTCTCTCTTTCTCCCAGCACAGGTTATGTATCAGAGGTGCCACCCACATGTTGCTATGATGTTGTAATGAAACTCCTGGTGATCTAGCCGTCTAGTCCCCACTAGCCGAGAGGGAGGGAGGGCCACAGGGCTTAGAGAGCTTTAATTACACCACTAAAGCCCATTAGTCAGCTGTGTGTGTGTGTGTGTGTGTGTGTGTGTGTGTGTGTGTGTGTGTGGTGTGTGTGTGTGTGTGTGTGTGTGTGTGTGTGTGTGTGCATGTGTGTGTGTGTGTGTGTGTGCGTGTGCGTGTGTGTGAATTAGTGAAGTTCGACACCAGGAGCTGCACCACCATGTCAGGATGAGATTTAACAAGCCTTAATAACGAGCTTTAATGAGCTTAATTAGGCGTCCATGCGATCTCCATGGAAACGCCTGAACCCCACGGAACCCAAGTCTCAGTCTGAGGCAGTTTCAATAGGATTACTGAGGCTAATGTCACTGAGACACAACAGAGAAAACAAACAGAGCTGGAGGAGAGGGGGATGAAGAGGGGATGAAGGAGGATGAATAGGAAGACAGGGGGCTCTATCCCTGCAGCACAGGGGCCTTTGGCTGAGGAACATACCTATGTGTATGTGTGTGTATGTGTGTGTGTGTGTGTGTGTGTGTGGGGGCGGGGGGGGGCAACATTACCAGTGGGATTAGTGTCTGTGAGATTTGGCTCATACACATGAGGAAAAGCCCCCGTCCACACCTTTCTCTCTCTCTCTCTCTCTCTCTCTCTCTCTCTCTCTCTCTCTCTCTCTCTCTCTCTCTCTCTCTCTCTCTCTCTCTCTCTCTCTCTCTCTCTCTCACTGAGGATTATCCTACACAGCTGGCCGAATCACCCCCCCCCCTCCACACCTCTCTCTCTCTCTCTCTCTCTCTCTCAAATGTTCCCCCTCACTCTTTTCTCTTCCCCACAAACAATTATACAATGAGTCACAACCTATTTTTCCAAGCAGAAGGGCGCCCCCCCCCCTCCCTCCACCCCTGTCCCCCAGAACAGGCAGGATCAAATGATCTTGCGGTGAGCGCAGGGGGTCCCGTGGAGCAGACAGGGACAATGACAGAGTGACCTTTCATATCAGCATGACACGACATGACCACCCCTGCTCTTCCCTGCTCGACACACACACACACAGTCACACACAGTCACACACATGCGCACACGTACACACACATACACACACATGCGCGCGCACATACACACCACAGGCATATCTGATGACCCCGTCTCTGACAAATCCTCCCCTAGGGAGTTTCCCACACATACACATCGTCTTCCTAGGCAATGGATCATGGGATGTCAGCTGGCAGGTAGGGCAGCAGTGCACCCGGGGAGCTGGGAACGGAGAGGGGGGGGGTGGGGGGGGGGGGGTTTGGAGATAATGACCTGAGATTCTGTGGAGGTCAGTGAAGTCCTGGACCTCAGGACAGGAAGGGCATCATGTGACTATCCAGTATATCTCCTGATACGTACACCACCCAACCATTGAATGGATCATCATGGGGTTCCAGGACCGGTACTTATGCCCCTCCTTCTCTCTCTCTCTCTCTCTCTCTCTCTCTCTCTCTCTCTCTCTCTCTCTCTCTCTCTCTCTCTCTCTCTCTCTCTCTCTCTCTCTCTCTCTCTCTCTCTCTCTCTCCTCTCTCTCTCTCTCTCTCTCTCTCTCTCTCTCTCTCTCTCTCTCTCTCTCTCTCTCTCTCTCTCTCTCTCTCTCTCTCTCTCTCTCTCTCTCTCTCTCTCTCTCTCTCTCTCTCTCTCTCTCTCTCTCTCTCTCTCTCTCTCTCTCTCTCTCTCTCTCCCTCTCTCTCTCTCTCTCTCTCTCTCTCTCTCTCTCTCTCTCTCTCTCTCTCTCTCTCTCTCTCTCTCTCTCTCCTCTGTACAGTGTGATGTCCTGCTGCTGTGGAATGAGGCTGAGGCCCATCATTATAAATCAGCCTGTGTTAGGAGGTATAAAAATTTAAAGAGCTGCTCTCTGAATTCAAACGGAGGTCTCCATTACAGAGGCCGGGACGAATGGCTGCTTACATGGCAACACAGAGCAGATCAACACAACAACAACACAACTCCTCGGAGAAGACCATTCAATTTAATTTTTTCTTTCTTTTTCCTTCTTTCTCTTTCTCTCTCTCTCTCTCTCTCAGTTGTCTCAGTCAAAGCTGCGATGGACGGCGATTTGTAAAGATTATACTTGTTTTATGCAAGGCCATAGTTTCTGTGTCTTGTATAACATATTCAGAATAACAAGATGTTAACGTCATGTCTGTCTGGTTCATAACGTGTTTATATCATGTCTAGTGGTTTATCAAACAGACAACCCAACAACACAACCATTTACATTGGTTAATTGTCCCAACGGTATCCAAATATGCACCCCACTAATGAGTGGTGTATATTGTAGAAGATAAAGGGGCAGGTCTTCCATACCTCAGCCTGATATTCCAGCACTCCAACCCTCCAACCCAAGAGATCTGCTTAATGTAATTAGCAGGAAGGATTCTTTCATCCAAAGACACATTCTTTCCCTAACCTCCCTGTCTGTCCACATAGCTGGAGGAAATGTGTGGAGCAGAGGGGAGGGCGTGCTCCTCTCATCCGGCTGTGGTCTCTGGCATCAGCCTAGCCTGCATACTGTAGGCTGCATAGCCACAGACAGGAGACAGATAGCAGGCAAGAGGAGTATGGGAACGACAGAATGAGAGAAAGGAGAAGAAAAACAAGGCCACACAGCAGGAGCACCGAGAGGCTGGGAGATGGTGGCGAGGGCAGAGATGCTGATTAGTAGATGGAAAAAACAGATAAAAAGAGTTTACCAACAGAGCTGCAGATTAAAAAAGCAATACATGAAAACTCACATGCAAATATGATGAGGCAAACACACACACACACACACACAAAGATGCTTTTCATGTCATGTTTGCCTAGGGGCAGTGGCTACACCCGTCTCATCCCCCTGTCTAGTGATCCGGGTCGGCTCCCCGCTTTCGGGCCAACGGAGGGAACGATTAACGACAGCGAGAAGAGTGTGTGTAAGTGTGTGTAAGTGTGTGTAAGGCTGATCGTTACAGCGGCCAACTCGTGTAACACAATTACAAGGGCTGCAGAGAATCTGCTAATGTGCAGGCAGGCAGCTCCGTCAGACGGATCAGGTATTGAGTTTTCTACGTTTAATTCACTTTCCAGCGCACACACTGGGTGCATTAGTTAGATTACACTGGGAGGAGGAGGAGGGTGCTGGGGGGAGGGGGGGGGCAGGGGGCGGGCTACCACCGGTGGCAGGCAGATTTGTTTAGTGTAGCCTGTCAATTACAGTCCTGACCCTCACGCTAAATGGATGCTCATCCCATGGAAGAAGGGGGATGTAAACAAAAGCTAGATGTGATTGGTAAAGACATGGCCGCTTGCTCTGGGAGATAACCAGTGGCGTGGTTGTATAGGAGCACACAATAGCCACAACACCGGGCATGATGCCTCTCCAATAACACAGAGTGCTGCCGGTCTGGGACTTGAAAAGACTGTATTCACATCACAGCAATTAGTGTGGCAATGTTATCACTAACATGAGGAAACGATGCGACCTAACAATGCTCAGTGGCAGACAGGTAGTGGAGAGAGATGAGCCATGGGAGAACATCAGATCTTGCTCTGTGGAAATGCCAGTTCTAATTAAGAGGCTGTAGGAGTGGTGTACTGTGTCGACTATAATCTACAACAGAATGCCACAAAGTCCTATTGTATCAATCTCAAATGATCAAACTCTGTATATCTGCATATGGCCTATATTTCTGTCCTCTTTCAGGGAGTTAGTGAGACTTCTAAAAAGTCGAGAATGAGATGAAAAACAAAAGTAGGTAGCAATTATTATGTGGGAGACGCTTTGAAAACCTCGCCGCATTGTGTGTCCTTGTGTCTGTAGAGCAATTACAGACGTTTTTCACCAAAGCTGGATCCATCTACCTCAGGGGACTGAGGCTCCGGCTGGAAGATACAGAGTGTGGCGCTAGTTAGCGAATCATTATCAGCTCTCTTCCAGAGATCATAAAATGTGGAGTTCCAGCTTTGCCACCACAAAGAGCTCTGGCTTCACAGAGTCTCTGCTTTTCCAGTAGCTAGGTGGGGAAGAAGGGGGGGGGGGGGGGGGCACAGTTTCCACAGTAAACACCTCCCACCGATGTAAACACATATAATCACAACAAGATGGCTGCCACAGCGCAGTCAAGGGCTCGTAATCTTATCACCAAAGTGAGATGAGTGAGTTTTAGGGAGGGAAATCATTATTGCTGTTTGCAGTTTATTGAATTAAAATGGCTCCCTCTCTCCCCCGAGACCACCCCCTACACAAAGGACGCACATTTGGTCCATGTTACGAGGGCAAGGCGGAACAAGATGTAATCTTGTAAGCATTTTCTAAAGAAACTCTGTCTGGCCCCCTGATACTACACTTGCCCCCCGGTCAACCCCCCTCCACCACCACCACCACCACCCCTGCCTCTCAATGAGGGGCGAAGTAAAAGAGTGAGTGATTCAAAGACAAAGAGAAAGAACGGCAAGTATGAAGCCTGGGTAGAACGACCATCCAGCCACTCTCGGAGGTTAGACGGTAACATACCCTCCTTGTGACACGTCCATCAAGCTGCTCATCACGGTTGCCCTGCCTCATGTTCACTGGAGGCAGACACAATGTGTCTGTCTCTGTGTGTGTCAAAGCTGTCCTAACCCGTCCACTCCACTCCGCCCACACACTAAGTCCTGTCTACTTCAGAGAGCTGACCTGACCATTGACGCTCCCTGGATTTGACATGCTCCACGGAAATTCCTGAAACGCTACACTGCATTCTGTCAAGTTCTTATTAAAACAAACTACAGAAACAGAACCAAAATGGAAGCTACAACGTAAATATTCCAGCTAGTGTTTCTCATGCCCTCGTCTCTCAAATTCAATCAATGT
>NC_137689.1:56758495-56790995 GCF_963989245.1 Nansenia antarctica
AACTGTAGCAGAGTTGGTGGAGACAGAGTGGTGGAGTTTCCTAGGGCTGTGCCACGTCCCTGTCTGTACTGTGCTGTGTTGTGTCGGATGGGCTGAGGAGCATGCTGCTTCTCTCTACAGGAGGCACTATTAAAGGACGGCAGGGAAATTACAGCCATACCACACTGACTAGGCTTTTCGGTGCTTATCAGCACTTTGGGCTTTTTTATAGTGTCTGCGTGCGTGCGTGTGTGTATCCAGTGTGCCAGCAGCTCAAATCCCCTCACTCCTGCCTATTCTAGTGTCCTAATCCTCTTAGGAAAAAGGTAGAATAACATGCGTGGTGTATCTACAGGAGAGGACATCCATTTTGAATGCTTCTAACGTCTTCGTGTTCAGTCCACTTACTGTCAATGTCATCTGTATCGGGGGGGGAAAACAGCTGTATTTCCCCCCCCAAGGTGAGGTGTTTAACCGTGAAGACAACAGGATATCGTTCATAACGAAACAATTATTCATCGAATTAAGACCAACTGGGAAGTCGGCCATTCCATCACGTGAAAACCGAATTGCGATCAGGAGGTTTCAATCCTCACACGTTAAAGCATACTAGGCGATGACAAGAAAAACAAGACCTTGTTTACCTGACCTTATAAGGCCATGTCTTCTGTCTTCAGGATCTCCTGTTAAGGGCACGAGAATACAACATGACTTTTGTGGTTGTGTGCACCACCGGGGGCCACCGGGGACAGAATGCCAAATGAAAGGGCAGAGAGAGAGTGTGTACTTGTACTCACTCATGATGTGTACTGTCAGTCCCTCTGCTTATAATGGCATGAGAAGGGCCACTTAACTGGTAATCACTTCTCTCTCTCTCTCTCTCTCTCTCTGTCTTTCTCTCTCCCTGTCTCTCCTTCCCTCCCTCCCTCTCCCTCCCTCCCCCCGATTCTCAGTCCTCTCTCCTCTGATCATAATTGGCCTATAAGTGAAGAGTGGGTGCAGTAGTCTCCTCTGCTTGGATCCTTGGGTATAATCATAGAGTGAGGCCACCCACCCCTTAAATGAATGAGAAATGACTATGAATGCATTCGCTGTATACAGTATATCTGAATTTAGAAAGCCCTTATTCTGGTATGAACTCAAAAACACATGTCAGCACCCTATCATCTACCACCATCATCATAGCTATTATCATCAGCGTCGTCTTCATCATCATCATCCTTTACCAAACTTGGTAGGTCGATTGAGAACACAGGTTTCAATGACTAGAGCCAAAATGTGAGAAAGCAGTAGGAGAAAGAGAGGATGCTCACCAAAGTACTCTAACGCACTTTCAACAAGCTCTCATCAAAATAAAGACACACACACACACACTGACTCACACGCGTGCGCACGCACACGCACTCCACTTCAGATGTGTATGTAATGGGAGAGAAGGAGGCTTTTTCCCTATGGGAGGTAGTGAAGAGGAGTATCCGTGATGCTGGAACACAGGTCAGCCGTTCTGGCACAGGCCTCCTTGTCAAGTGCTGGTACTTGCGCTTGGCTCTGCTAATGGACTGCTAATAGAAGTGAATGTTGCACTGTGACGCTCCCCTGTAGTTTGGAGTGTCACACGGAGTGATTAATGGCACTCTCTCCTCTCCTCTCCGCTCGGTCCCTGTCCCCTCCTCTCCTCGTATCTCTCTCTCCCTCCCTCTCTCTCTCCCTCCCTCTCTCTTCTACTTCTATCTCCTGCTCCCTCTCCTCTCTACTCTCACCCTCTCCCAATTGTTCTCACACTGTTTCGCCTCTTCCCCGGCCTCTCGAGCGCTACTCTCTTTCCTCCCTGGGCCTCGCCCCTCTTCTTTCCTCTCATTTCTTCTGGATCTCAGAGAATAAGGCAGATGACACACAGGAAGCGAGAGTCATTACTGCGCCCAATGATACACGATCGAACCGTAGCAGCACAGCCGGAGATATCCGCTTCCACTGCATCACAGCAGGGCACTGTGCCGAATAATATCTGTATACCTTTTTTCCCCTCATCGAAAATAGAACGTTGTGACGTCAGTGGGGGGGGGGGGGGGGGGGGGATGCAAACTCAGCATCCACTTTTCGCAGTAATTATCACACACTACGACACCATGTCTGCGGTGGAGCAAACAAACAGCATGCACCTCTGACCCGGCAGGGCTGAGAAAACGGTACCGTAGGAATATACGTGATGGCATACAGTGTTGGGTTTGCCCTTTGACATCACCTCCATGTTACTGAGTCTTATTTTCCCTCAATTAAATATGGGCTTTCACGTAACTGCGTCATCTTGTCACCTTCTGGACACTGCCAGAGAGAGTTAGCGCAAGGTAATTCCCTAGCATTCCTCTACACACACACACACAATGTGCTCATTGTGCATACAGGCCGCGTTTATGGAATGACCGCAATGGCTGTAACCTTAGCAGCACCCCAGGGACACCCGGTTGTCAGGCAATGGGGGAAACGGTTAGAGTAATAATGATAGCAATAACATTCTCACTTACCTCTACTTTTGTTGCACACACACTTTCTGATCAATCTGTTCGTGTGTGTGTGTGTGTGTGTGTGTGTGTGTGTGTGTGTGTGTGTGTGTGTGTGTGTGCGTGCGTGCGTGTGTTGGGGAGGGGGTCTATCCTACGTTTCCATTCACTCATAAAAACAACGACCTCTTACTGTCTACTAGTTTGAACAACAATATTTGTTAAAGAACCATTAGCTTTTCTCTCCGTAAACAAAGCTCAGAGGACACATAATAAAGAGAGAGAGAGAGAGAGAGAGAGAGAGAGAGAGAGAGAGAGAGAGAGAGAGAGAGAGAGAGACAGAGGGAGAGAGAGAGGGGTGGGGCTGAGGTATGAAGCAGGAGAGAAAATGTGTGGAAAAAGTGAACTAATCCCCCTGGTTGACTCCACAGGCTCCCTGTGTTGGGTTCTGCGTAGTGTCTAAACTAACAAGGATCAACAATGGGGCTTGGTTGGCCTCACATTGCCACATGTGAGATAATACTGTATGTATCTAGTCAAGCAAGTGAATACAAAGATAGTGGTATACATTTTCCAAAACCAAAGCAGAATTATATCAGTACTAGTGTGTATCTGTTCTAACACATTTGACTTGACCTAAGCGTAGTTTTTTTTCCATATGCAGTGCTTGGAGAAAGATCTTAGATAAACCGTCTCTTCCTCTGTCTCTTCTCTCTTCATACTGAAACAGACATGAGCCGTGATCAGCTCCTAAATCCACATACGCACACACAAGCACGCACACAACTCAGGACTACAGGGCATTTTGAGGTGTTAACAATCAAGCTACTGTCGGTGGAGAGTAAGCATCTAACTGGCTAAACCCCACATTTATGATCTGTCAAGGGTTCAGCAGGTTAAAATGCACTCCTCTTCAACCCCTGTTCCCTCATAGCTGGCCAGCTGGGAGTAGAACAAGTGGGACTCCTTCCAAACGGAGGATCTATGGTGAGGTTATATATTCATTCTCTCTCTCTCTGTCTCTCTCTCTGTCTCTCTCTCTGTCTCTGTCTCTCTCTCTGTCTCTCTCTCTCTCTCTCTCTCTCTCTCTCTCTCTCTCTCTCTCTCTCTCTCTCTCTCTCTCTCTCTCTCTCTCTCTCTCTCTCTCTCTCTCTCTCTCTCTCTCTCTCTCTCTCTCTCTCTCTCTCTCTCTCTCCTGCTGGAATCAAGCTAGGTGGATTACCTTGTCAAGAGTAGAGGTTTAAACATGGACTAATAAGTAGCACAGCCCAGCCAGTGGAAAATCCCAGTGAGGGGCAACCTTCCCCAGTATCAGTCTTTCTTCACTATCAAATATCCTGCAAAAAAATCACCTTGAATCCCCTAAACAACTCCAACAATCCATCAGAGATACCAGAAAGGGAATGGCTGGAAGCCAGTGGGTAGAGCAGAGACGGCTGCCGGCTGGGTAAGTGAGACACTGTAATCACCCAACGGTTGAGTACTTTTACACTGAAGTGACTCTCCGGTGATTCGGCGCTAGGCACAGCTCATCAGTACCCCAAAAAAGGCAGGGCCATTAATTAGCCCCAAACAATGTTCTCCCGGCTATATCGACTTCTTAATGGACAGGGAAGGACCTGGTTCGCTTTCCCACTCCAGTCAATGACATCGGCCTCTCCGGGGTTGTGGAATGGCCATTATGTCATCTCGCCCTGCCCTTCAGAAACCCGAGCTGCAGGCTTTTTCAGCCTCCTTCTTCTCCTTCACTCGTTGCTCATTAACTATGTAGGAGTGTGATGAGGGGCTCACAGGCAGACTGGATTGGGTTGCTGACAGACTCTTTTCCCTGTATGGATCATCCTAAATGATGGTGCTGGGCCTGCAATTTGAGCTTCCACTGACTCTTGTACTCAGCCAGAGCATGAAGGGCAAAAGCATGGCTTCCAAGCCACTCGTTAAAGCTTTCTGAAAACACTTCTTCCTTTGGCTGTGTCTGTTAATAAAGGCAGGCCTGAGTTCTGTAACAGAAAATGTGAAAAATCCTCCCTCTCAGCCCCATTACTTCCATTGTATCGTTATGTGTGCTTGGATGCCTTTGAGATTTTCACATAATTCTACAGTTGGATAGTGGCTGAGGCCACCCACCTGCCTTCTAAGGCGTGCGCTTACACACACACACACACACACACACACACACACACACACACACACACACACACACACACACACACACACCCCAGGGGGATGGTTTCATGCCCCTGTTTGTTTGACAGACAATCCAACTCAGTCAGGAGTGGATTTCGTAAAAGGTGTTTAGGTGCCTATGAATCCTGAGATAAAAAGAAATAAATAAGAATAATAAGAATAATAAGAATAATAAGAATAATAAGAATAATAAGAATAATAAAAATAATAAGAATAATAAGAATAATAAGAATAATATTTGGAGAAAATGGTGGACTGATGAACAGTATAACAAATAATTATTTGGAGTAAAATACCCCATCGTTATCATGCTTTGAGAGAAATGGCTGTGAAAGTCTGTTTAAACAAAACCAGGCCAATAACCAAGGACAACAGATGGGAGAGGAGCAAGTGTAATGGATGAGTGGCCTATGACCCTGAACTTCACCATCCAGAAGGACAGAGCGAGTAAGAGTGAATGATGGAGGGAAAGAGAGAGGTAAAGAAAATAATGAGGGCGAATCAAAGAGTCCTGGGTCGGGATACAGGTCTGCGTAAACCTGTGTGTGTGTGTGTGTGTGTGTGTGTGTGTGTGTGTGTGTGTGTGTGTGTGCGTGTGTGTGTGTGTGTGTGTGTGTGTGTGTGTGTGTGTGTGTGTGTGTGTGTGTGTGTGTGTGTGTGTGACAGAGAGAGAGAGAGAACGAGAGAGAGAGAAAGAAAGAGAGAGAGAGCGAGAGAGAGAGAGAGAGAGAGAAAGAGACAGATAGACACAGAGAGAGACAGAGAATAGGAAGATCAACCGGACGATATTTTGTGATTACCAGTCTAAAAGCAGTCTAAACCTCTATAAACCTTTGCATTATAGACACAACTGAGGCCTCATTTAAGAATAGTTTTGGAGCTAATAATAGTTATTAATTTAATTACAGGGGTAAATGGACAAGTGTTAAAAAAAAAAAAACATGATAATGTGACAGATGTGGAATAATCTCGTTGAAGCAATCTGAAATGGTTGTTCTAAACAAAGTCAATATTCCTGGTCGAATGCAGTGTACTTGCTCTTAATGTTGTTAAATAACAAATAGGAATGTTCAATCGTGCCAACACTTAGCATAGGTCATGAAAGCGTAATTAAAAGTGCCAGCATAATGCAATCATTGATGGAGTTGGAAATACATTTAACCTAATAGTGCAAATGGTTGTAGCCTACATTTTACCCAGTGCGCTCATGCTGAGCCCAAAGAAATATATTGCCTATTGCTGATATTATTCTAGGCACTTGTGCATGAAGTAAAACGTATTTAAATGTTTACAAATATATTAATTTAATTGTTACTTTAAGGTTCAGCGCGCAATGACCATACACATCAACTTTTTGATTGTTAACAGCATAACTGCACACGGAGGAGCGCTGCTGGCTCCGTACGCGGGCACATGCAGGTATGAATGTGAAAGCTTACCTTGAGCGGCTCCGGTATCCACGAGGACAATTAGCAAAAGCCAGGACACAGTGATCATCTGCAGTATGGATCCCGCGACACCTCTTCTACGCGCAGTGTGTTCACTAAACCCCATGATGAGGAGTGAAACTCCGCGATGAGGCAAGTCTGATGGCTTTTCAAATAATTCACGGTCCTTGCAGTAGGCTATCAATTGAGAAATCTTTCCCCAAACTTGACGAAGGGGTTGGGAAAAAGGGAGAGCAAAATGAATAGAATGTAACAAAAAAATCTACGTTTTCAGTCTAACAGTTTTTAATATAGGCTATGACAGATTAAATTGTTTCATGAGTAGCGAGCACCGCCCTCGACCATAATGCATGTAAACAAATTTACCGTTTGCTCTATAATGTTCAACTGATTCAGCTCAGTGTATGGGCCGATGTCTAGTTGATATGAAGTTCATATTCCGAATATGAAAATGTGCAAAAACTCCTCCGTAAACTGTCTCTGCCGCGCTCCGCACTCCTTCATACGAGAGTGTGTGCGACCTCAGTAGTACCGCGCCTAGCGCTCTCCTGATGGGATTGAAACGGAGAAGGATCCGTCGCTGTGCCATGCTCCTGCAGCCAATCCACATACGGCCGACTCCTGGATGTGGCGGCTATATCAAAACCCGGACTGGGAATACGGAATGGATGTTGTATATCGATCAGAGGAGCTTCATATTTGCCTATGCTCGGTTATTGGATTTATAGTCAACCGCACTACCTTCGAATATATTGCAAATGTTTATTTGTTTATTTGTTTATTTAAAAGGATCCCCATTAGCTTATGCCGTAGCAGTTTGCTAATCTTCCTGGGGTCCACATATACACATATACACAAATGTAAATGATATGTCATAAGATTTGCATGACAATTATATCATTACGATTGCATCGTGACACCATTAAAAGGACATTTCTCAATAAAATGTTCTGTGAATTATTCAATGTGCTATGAAACAGTCTAAGTCAAATACCAAACGTACTTGTATACTAATAGCATCTTTAATTGTGGGCAAGCAGTTTTTTTTACTGAGCAAACAAAAAACAACATGTCTTTTGTAGGGCAGGCTGTAAAACCACAAATGTAATCAGTCGGATGAAATTCAATCAGGAAAGAGTTTTGACTGACATTTGTTCAAATTACAGTCACAGTCCTGATTCTCATTTAGACACAGTCATTAGGCCTAGCACACAGCAGCCGTGTCACAAGACCTGATCAATAGGGCCACAGATAGAGGAGCACGAGTTGAAACACCCTCTGGCTGCGCCTCCAGCATAGGGGGAAAGTAGAAGTGTATCATGGTCAAATATACCCTATTGACATTGAATATCATACTACAGTAGCCTGTAAATAAATAAATAGATCAATAATGTGTTTTATGACACATAAGGGGAGACATTTTAATAGACCAATGTAAGCTGATATTCCTGACACATACTTGTATGAATGTGCCAAAGGACATTATTGGTGTGTTTCCATGGGCAACATAATGTATGGATGAAGCATGCCCTAGTTATATCACAGGGCCTTATGACTCAGGGCCATGACAGATGGGCTTAGCAGAGTTTGAGAAGAGAGAACAACGTCTGAACACAAAGCCTGAGTACAGAGAGCAAACAGTTGGTTTAAGGGAAGTTAAGTACAGTAGAAGTAAGGTTTTATTTGGTACAGGTTAATAATTTAAAGATTGTGGGAAATAAGTAATGAGAAAATGATTAGAATTAAAATAAATTAAAAAATCAATGAACATGAAGAATATTCCTTGACTCTCAATCATGCACATTTTTTAAAAGTTGATTTGTAGTTATTTTATTTTATTTGGATCCCCCTATTCTTCCTGGGGTCCACACAAAACATACAAAACAAAGAAACCATCATAAAACATAACAAAGAAGAAAACATCAACACACAAAACAACAAAATGTATTGTATTAGGAGGAATATTTCTTTGTTTTTCCTTTTGATATTTACTTCCGCTGAAAAATGATGTGTGCACGACAGAAGCATACACTACCTTAACTTTTTGTGTGATTAATGTGGCATGTGAAGTTGACAGTAGCTCTATGCCTCACAAAGAGTGAAAATAACCGTTTTTACATGTAAATCTAATTTCAGAAACAGCGCTTTCTCATCACCTTACCTCCATTTGAGGTGAATGAACAATGTTGTCAATGGGCGGCTGTCATCTCACTGGCATTTCAATTTGAGTTACGAGATGCAGGAAATTGCTTTTTTTTTTGGGTCTCGCAAGAACTCTTGTGGGATGGCAGAGACAGGCTAAGGCACGGGTCTCCAAATATGCATCTCTCAAATAGCAGACTTCTGATAATCAAAACCTGCTTTACTTTTAATCAAAACATAAAAAAGTGTGGTTATTTACAATGTAATCCAGTTACTGTACTGTTGATTCATATCACACATGTTAAACATACTTAATGATGGTGATGTAGAGAGAAATTGAAACGGAAATAAGGCAAATGTGTGTTATTGAGATATGCCTGGGACCCATCATTTCCATTGCTAATCTGGTACTCTGTCTTCTCTTCCTTTGAACTTGTCCAAACAACCACCAACTTTATTTGACTTTGGGGTGCATATGCAGGTAATCCAGCACCATAGTTTCAACATGTTACCAAACTGCCCTGTGTGGTGCTTGAATCTCCAGTAAACCAAATAATGATTATAAGGCAATAATACTGGGTAGGCTTATGAATTGTAACCATATAATGCCTAAGTAGATACCATGTGAATAGTGTACTATAAAATAAAATACCACCAAACTCTGAAGATTCATTCAGACTACATGGATGAGGCAGTCTGCACTTTCCTCTCCCTATATTTGTGTCAGATTTTAATTAATGGCTAATAAAAGTGTTACATTTCCATTATTGTGTTATTAATGGTGTGGCTGTTAATTAGACCGAGCAGGAGAGGAGAGGACGGGAAAGGAGAGGAGAGGCGAGGAGAGGGGGGCAGCATGTTGTAGCAGTCAGGCTCACCACAGCAGAGTACTGTATGGCCTTTACTCATGGCACAGCGATGAGAGTTGATGCTCCTGTACAGTTCAGGCTGACACAAACACTTGTATTGTCAGTGTCTTTTCAAAGAGCCCAGTGTGTAGCTATTCTCATTTTGGAAGGAGCATTACTGTACATTGGTCAAGTGTTTCCCCAACTGTTTCTCCCTTCTCAGCAAATAGCTTTTCGCTTCTTCTTCAGCGTATGGGTTGTTGTTTCCTCTCCACTCCACCAGGCTTGGGGCCGAGGGGCTACCCTTTTACCACCCCGAGACCTGGTTGAGGGGCTCACCCAGGCTATATTTCTGGACACCCCTCCAGAAGCCACGTCATTGTCTCGTCATCTAATACCGACAGACCATGCATCCCGTTGGGTGGAGAACATGGTTCTCCGGAGACGATTGAGCCTCACCCAGGATAGCCTTGGCAAGTCCATCCCGAGGGGCTCAGGGCCGGCGACTGGGATGTGGTCAGAGCTTTTCGCTCTGCTCCCTTAACGATGGAGATATCCATAACTACCACCTGCTGTGTGGTCCCAACATCCACACAAAAAATCTACTAAATTAACAAAGCCTTCCCTCCACAGATCAATGATGAACAGGAAGTGTACTGCACTGTGTGTGTGTGTGTGTCTGTGTGTGTGTGTGTGTGTGTGTGTGTGTGTCTGTGTGTGTGTGTGTGTGTGTGTGTGTGTGTGTGTGTGTGTGTGTGTGCGGGCGCGTGCGTGTGCGTGTGCGTGTGCGTGTGCGTGTGTGTGTGTATATACGAAAGTGAAACAGTTTATTTCTAATTTGATAGATACACATCTCGGAGTGAAAATTTAATCAGAAATTAATCGCACCCATAAATTAAGCCACCTTTGGAGGGTTCCCTCTCCCCTAGCAGTGAGATACAGATAGATAGATGATGCTACTGAGTGTGTCGAGCTGCAGGAGAGGAATAGAGAGAGGGGGGGGGGGCGGTTGAGATGATGACAAATGGCCTGATATGATTTGCACACAAAGCAGCAGCAGTTTGGGGTGATGTTTTATGACGGTAAGCCACCCGGAGACAGTGAATGCTGGTGATGACAGTGTGTGCCACACAATAAAGCTGTTTTCCGTAGATTCGGGCACCCTTTACTGCTGCTCTTGATATCAGTATTAAAAGTGATTTGCGGCACCGTATGTGGCAAGGAATCAAAACTTCATTTAGGCAGATAAAGATGCCATTTGGGGAGGAGATAAAGTGCTGCATCATGGGAGATGTGTTCCCCCGGCCTGCTCTCCGCGCCCTCAGATTTACTGGCTCCTTTTTCCTGCCCCATAAAACAGCAAATCTGCTCACCAGGCGACACAGGCAAATGTTAATGGATTCATTTGTCAAGAGCCCTCCACTTATTTACAGTCCTCTTCCATTACCATCGCTTCTCCTGGAAGACAAAAACCAGTGGCCAAAGTCAAAATATCGATTTACCTGTCCGTCACGGCCATGAGTCATCCTGGAAACACACAGACACTCCAAAGACACCGGCCGCGAGGATGTGTTCTCACTTCAACTGTTCTACAGCAATGGTGATATAAATCAATGTGACATTTCCATAATAATTTTACATTGCCATAAAATGCTGTAATATTCCTGAATTTATAAAGTTGCATAATTGCTTTTACAGCTGCGTTGACAGTCTGACCAGCTGATTAACATGATCAAAGTTAGCATGTGGGACAATGGTTGTAATGATATCTTAGTAAACGGACATGTTTGGCTCATATTATGCCAAAGAGAGCAGTTTTCTCATGACTTGTTTCCCCTTTGTACTGCTATACTATATGACCTCTGTCAAGCCCAGTATTAAGACCGGAGAGATGACTGCCCAGGAATGTATCAACTGCAATTTTCCTTTGACTTCTCTCTTTAGCATGTGTCACAACCATTTCATTGACCTTTACCTCTTTTGTCTTAATGCTTTAACTCAAAACAAGATGTCTTCCCCTTACTTCCTCTCCTCCACTGTGCCTTTACCTCTGCATTCATTGCTTCAAAGAATCTATCAGAAATAATTGGTTTTCTGACATGATTAATATAATCTGCATAACCCAGTGAACTTCTTACCAAGAATTAATTATGTTTCTGAAAGGGTTCATCAGGACAGAGGGTTCATTTCATGTTATACTCCTCTGTACGTTTTCTAGAGCAAACTGTCCAGCTCACGATAATCTAGACAGAAGAGAGTTAAGCAAGGGAGCAACACTAGAAAATATAATTTAATTTACAACATGATTTGTACCCAAATCCAACAAACATTCACAGTAATTCTAATTGTCACTATTCATTCAGGTTAACTGCCTATAAATCAGTAATAGAACATAATCAATTCTAAACATGTATGTGTTTTTAGAATTGATGTTTATAATTTGATTATAAATAGTATAGTATTTCAGCCTAATGGTTCTCCATAGACCACCACTGATGTTCCACTGCGGCCAATGACACAAGCCAGATCTTCACCCTGAGTGATGAACCCTAAGCTCTAACCTGTCACCCCACATCACCCATGGGCTCTATTGGCTGGTGGGAGGCCCACTGTGCCGTGGCCCAGAAGCTCACTGTCAGCACAAACTATACACAGATAAGACAGAATACTGTGGGGATCATCATGCATGGTACGGAGGAGCAGCCAGAGGTCATCTGTCACACTCACTACCGTCTGTACTGTGTCTTTGCACTGTCATATGCATGACATAATGGTTGTCATAGATAGTCCTCACAGCAGATGACCTATCTGTTCTGACCTGCTTGGAACATGGAGATGTTGAATATGGTGTTTCGTCCCTGTTTGTACTCATCTTTCAGTGATTCGGTGGCAGTGCAATAAGTTCCAGGGCAAGTCGATATCAATTCTAGAAGAATTGAGTCTCAAAGCAGCCTGGCGTGTCCTTGTGTCCCCTCAAGGCCTGGCTCCTTCAGTGATTCACTGTCTCTAAGCATGTACGTAGTCTATAGCTCAAAGACAACAACCCTGTGATAGTTAGAAGTCTGACATTGAACATGAAAGGAAATGCAGAATATACAGTGTGCCATTATGTCTTGGAGACATTTGATAAAGCTTTCTAAACATTACTGAGCTCAACCTTGGAGGAAACCATTTTCATCTCTCTGTATCCTGCTACCAAGCGATGACTCAGTTATTTAGAGATCTCCACTGTGGCCTTTATCTAACAGCATGAAAGGTCTTGTTTATTTCCCGCCCACCTTGGCGCGCAGTGGCCAACCAGAGTGGGTGTAGAGAGTGTCTGGCTGACTCCATACTCCCCCATACTCCTGTGAGAATACACAGACATACATGCACTAAACACACACAGACACACATGCACAAACGCACACACACACACACACGCGCACGCACACACACACACACACATACACACATACACACACTCATGCACACACACATACACACATACACACACTCACACACACACACACACACACACACACCAACACACACACAGGCCAACACACACACACACAATCCACGCAGAATATATATGACTAAATTCATGGTGACCACACAGTAAGGCACTTTACCCTCCAACAGTCCCTACCCTCCTAGCAGGGAAATGGTTTGGCCTTTCCAAGTAAACAGGCATTAATCACTCCATGAGAGGGAATTGTCAGAGGGAGAGCCTAAGGCATTAGAGGGGGGAGGGTGGGGGGTGGGGGGTAGTATTGGAGGCACATGGGTCAGGGAGATAGATGCTGTGGAGGTGTAGGGTATTGTGCTCTCCCCTGGGACGTGTACAGCACCAGCTGATGGGGTCAGTGTGTCCACCTTGAGAAAGTGTGTCAAGGACACAGTGTGAGGAGGGACACTGGGATGTAGCAGAATGCATCCCTCCTCCTCAGAAGTAGAGCAGTGGGCTAGGAAAGACCAAGAACCATTTAAGTCTTCAGCCTACGCTTTGCTTTGAACTGCTGAAAATAATAATACTCTAGTGCGATAAACTCAATGGAATAAACCTTGAAAATTAATTAAATGCCTGTCATGAATCGTGAGGGAAGCAAAGTAAATACACCTCAAACGTGCATAATGTAGTATTCCCCATCTAACAGATGTAATTGGAATTGAATTTGATGAAAATGTGATGTGATTTTTCTCACTCTGAACAGTTCATAACTGTACAGCATTATTAGATTCCTGACATTAAATTATCCTCCAAAAACTGTTTGTATTCTTTATGATCTTAGGTGACATGTGACACAGTCTAGTGTTTTGGTCCGCATGTCAAAATCAAAATGTTCTGACTTTTATTTTGAAACACGGAAATACATTTCAACGTTGTTGAAAATCACAACACAAACTCACTACTCAAGCCAACATACTGCAATGCAATGGATTCGGTGAGTAATCCCCACTCCTACCTAATTAACTATAACACTACTTTACGTTGTTAGCAGGCTCAAAAAACAAGCTGTGTTAGATGATTAGCGAGTGTGTCATTGATTTTCAGAATGAACATTAAATCGGATTCCGACATGCGGACCAAAACACTAGACCGTGTCACATATAGAGTATAATATCTCACCTAGTGTCAAGCCAAGAGTCAAGACCTAAAACAATAACTATTGTTATGGAGAAAGAGGGATCTCAATCTAAGCTTTCTATACATACTACTGGTTATTCCTTACAAATCTTAAGTGTTTGGTCAGGCTATACGGTCTCTGGAACGGCCTTCTGTTCACCAGTTATTGCACCCATATGACCAGAGCACTCAGACGGACAGTATTGGAGACATATGTCCCTCATCTTAAGTGGTGCTTTAAAAGGTATTGATGGTTTAAAAGCAGCCCAGTAAGTAAGTGATCAATGAGGAAATCGCAGTCTGTCGGTCGTCATGCTGCCTCTATAACAATGGCACAACCCCTCCGAGAATGCTCCTCACACAGTGCTGTAGATTCCTCCAGTTCATCAGCTGAATTGTGATTTGGTTTGAATTGAAATCAGAGCCAAATTCAAACACTTGACATATTGAACAATTGAATATTCCTTTAAGAGGTTGCCTATATATCTGTTAAAAGAATAAAATATTAAATAAATGAAACAAGCAAACAATGTAACATATGTAATTCCCTGTATGTCCCATGTTGTGTTTGGAAGATGAAGTGTTATTAATACATTATTTTATTCCTACATGTCTTTTTCATAGTCTGGGTGCTGTTTGGACCCACAGTGCAGATGTGGTGTGTGGAGAGTGGAGAGGACTCTGTATGTGAACTGACAACAACTTGAATCCTGGCGGGCACAGCAGGAGCAACGCTCTCCTACTGATTGCAATCAGACAGATTGCTGGGTAACGTTTGATTGCAATTGTTCAGGAGAGAAAAGCTTTTTTTTTTTATATTAAAAAAATATTTTTTTTTAATATTTATCCCTCACCTCTCAAACTACACCTCGGAATATATATATATTTCAATGATTGTAAACAATGTGTGACACATGTATCATTATAAATGAGTCAGTATGATCTTGAATTCTTTGTTATGTAAATCTTTGGTTTTCCCTCTTTTCGTTTGGACCTGGTAGATTTTGACACATTTTATTTCCTGACTTCCCTTTTGAACCTTCTATTTCGTACATGATTGTGGTTTTTGTTTTTTGTTTTTTCAGATTTCAAATGAGTTCACTTACTTTGTTCTGCTCAAAATAATGCAGCGTTTTTCCCCAACACTCAGTATGCATACTATAACACTCGCACTTACCTCCACTATTTTGATCCGTCTAGTGTTTGTTAATAGCTCTAAGCACCCTGCCTCCCCTGCCACTGTACCCTACTCAGCCAGGCAGGGACACACACAAAAATCCAAATTCCTGGCAGTTGAGAAGAGAAAGCTTAACATAATGTACCAAGGCATTAGAGCTCTCCACTTTCTCACACACGCTTTCATCTTTCTCCCTGCAACTCAACCCTGTTGTTCTTTGTTGGGGTGTGAGTTTCAGTGGTGTTTTTAACTGACACTACACAGCCAGAGATGTTTCTACATCCAGCGTTCAGATTACTGACAAGGAGAGGACGATATGTGGTGATCTATAGGCAAGATGTCAAGCCTGTCTGTTAAAGATGATTTATGAAGGTTTGAGGGGCGGAGGGAGGGAGAGCAATGGGGAGGAGGGCGTGGAGGTGGGGGGGGACTGTGTTGGCCTGTGGTAACACAGCCACAGACAGAATGCTACTGTAAACACAGCTTAGGAAGCCTAATGAAGGCTCTCAGAGGAATCTACACCACTCACACACATTCCTGCCTGTCATATGAATCTATCTACTTCTAAAGCGGAGGTGAAGTCACCTTTCATTCCAGTAGAGTACACCTTTCCCCAGGTGAAACACATGTTGTTGGTGAAATAGATGTATGACTTTGCGTCAAATCGAGATACAACAAAAGAAAATACATAAAGAAAACCCTTCGATGAGAATCTAGGCTTTGTTTCATGGAGAGCCATTCTCAAGTTGATCAGAAGCAATGTGGCCATATTTGCGCTGTGATTTCAGAGTGTGCTTCTTTCAAGCACATAGCAGTTGCCTCTCTTCCGTTTGAAGTCCTTCAGTTTTGAAGAAGCACTCTTTTACAGACAGGAACTCCCATATCACTGTATGATCAGACCTACATCACAGACACAACGCTATGAAGTCGTGCAGAAAGCCCCGGGATCATGTTCTCCTGTAACTTTAGACGTTGACCCATCAAAGAGCCTCCGATAAGCAGGCGGGACGTTTCCCAGAGTGCATCCTGTGGGGCTGTTGGTCACTGTGGTGATGGGAGGGGGCACTGTGTCAGGCTCCCATCCTGCCCCATTACTCAGCACTGCTACCATTAACATATCAGCCATTTGATCTGCTCTAAGCACGGACCAGAAGGGACAAGTAAACACAGAGAGAGAGAGAGAGAGAGAGAGAGAGAGAGAGAGAGAGAGCAGAGAAAGAAAAGGGGGGAAGGGGAGGTGGGAGGATGGAGGTGGGAGGTTGTGCAAACCATTACTGCTCTTTCCTCTGCAAGGTAAGTATAGCATATAGCAACGATGATGTCACTACAAGGTCAAATCAATCGAAGAATAGCTGATTTACGTTTACTGCAGATGTAATCTCTCAGGGTTGTTAGAGAGGAGGAGGAGGAGGAGGAGGAGGAGGAAGGGAAGAAGGAGGTTGGTGTAGCCACTGTGTGTGGGAGGGGGATGAGAGAGAGAGAGAGGGGGGGGGGGGGCGAGAGAAAACATGTGCCTATTCATGGGTAGTAGCATGGTAAGCACCTCCCTTGCCAGGAATGACCTGTTTGCCTCATTAATAGATTGTAGCTGAAGGGGAACAATATGCAAACCATGCAAGAAATATTTTTCTCTTCTTCGCGTTCTCTGGGGAGTGTCTCGTCCTCTAGACAGGACACCATGTGTGAAGACTGCATATTTTGTTCAACAAGCTACCGGTACATATGTACGGACTTCAACTAAAACATTCAATAGAAAGACTGTAAAAAGACAGTCAGAAAGACACAGACTGTACCGTTGATAGAACAATTCATGTTTGATCCAGTGCATTTTGTGTAATGCTGTATGGACATAGTTGTGTAGTCTGTAAGTTAGGTACATGTGTGTGCTTTGTAGAAATGTCCTTGTATACCATAGATTCTTTATATTTTCAGATTTTTAAGCCAAGCAATAAAACCATACTTTGTATATTTACTCCTGGAAATTATGAACAAATAAAAACACATGAACAGGTAAAAGGCAAAAAATGATTTAGCAGCAAGTATTGTTAAAAGAAAATGTCTGAGACATTGCATCAAAATACACCAATGAACAGAGGATCCTCACTATGAATCCACAAAGCAGTAAATAAACCTTACACAACACAACATCACACAAGAAACAACACAACACAATACAACATTACATATCACACAATACAACACAACATCACACAACACACAACATCACACACCACAACATAACACAACATCACACCACACAACACAACATCACACAATGCAACACAACAGAACAGTACACACCACGAAACACATCACAGCTCAACATACTGTAGCATTGCACAACACAACAAAGCAGAGGAAACCGCAACAGGAATAAATGTCTGTCATGTTGACTATTGCCCAAGGTATAGAAACCAGACACCAAATGCCAAGACCCCAGGAAGAGGAGGGGGTGATGATAAAACAAAAGAGGGCTTTAATTATACTTTTGTTCTTCCACCGCTCCAGACAGTAGCCCTGAGAGCAGGGTTTGTCCCGCCAGGGTCTCCAGTGAGGACCCCTGCTGAGAGGGGCTGGGCTGGAGAGATAGGGGCCGGGGGTGCAAGATAACTGGGGACCCCTGCTCTGTTTCAGCCCCCAGGTTACGGCAGCCACGGCAGGGCTCCCCACAGACTCTCTGGCAGCTGTCCTCACCCCTGGATGAACCTGGGCATGGAACTGTAAAGGTTGTCGTAAAAAAATAAACACTTTATCTATATACCGTATACCTGCTCTGTTCTGTCAGCTATCATGGGGGCAGGCACTGGGGTTGAACAGGAGATACTGAGCACATTCCAGATAGGAGATGGTTGATTGAAACCAAATCAAAGAGGAATCACTTTACTCACTTGACTTGTAATGTTATGCACAATATCTGTAGTGAGACAGTCGTTGTCCATTCCAAAAGCTCACCACATCCACCTCAGCAAATGAAAGAAAACTATTTCAAAAAACATTGGAATCTAACAAAATACATTTAAAAAAACATGAATACAAAATATGTACAATCTGCACATACAGTAAGATGAAATGAAAACAATACATGAAGAAATTAGATCCTGCTTTAAATCCAAAAATCTAAGACAGAGATTTTCTATCTTCACTAGTCATACATTCACAAATCAGCAGCCTAGAATAGACCTAATTTCAAATGTTACAGTGATTGAATTTTCATTTGAGCAGTTTGAGGCTCTTTTCAGCAATGGTGTTGCTATGTAAACAAACTCTTGTGATGTAAGAAATGTCCTCTCTGACAACAGGACTGTTTTAACCCATCTCCATCCACTTCCCACACCTATTTTTTACTGTGGGGGTAAGACATCTTGTAGGTACAATGCAAACATTGTTGGTCTCAGTTTCATTGACATTGTTGCTGCACTTAAGTGCAGTCACTCGATCCCCTCTGAAACAGAAGGGTTTCAACCTTGGCTTGAGGGCTGGGAGGCGCGCCTGAGAGAGAGGAGTGGGAGGGGATGAGGGGGAGGGAGGGAGGGGGGTAGGGAGAGAGAGAGGGAGGGTGTCGTTACCACACTTACAGCATTACAGCCCACTATGTAAGAGGCAGGGGCCTTAGGGTCATTTAGATAGGGTTCCCTTACCCCCGAGGTGTTAAATTCAAAACCACATTTATTATCGCAAAAAAATGCTTCTCTTTCGACATCTGCTCACTTAACTTTAATTATAGCTTCCCTTTAGAGGAGGCAGACCATTAAGGCTGGTTTGGGTCCTTAACTCACACAGTTCTCAGTATGGAGTAGACTGTTTCTCTGCTTAAAGAAGACCAGGGGAGCAGAGGTTTGGTTAGACATACAGTACGGTACGCAGAGCAGCACAGACTCTCTGTAATTACCATCATTATTTTAGTAAACACTCCAGAGTTATGTGGAGAAACACAATCCCAAATGGTTGAGACAAGTCTTCTAAAATGGTTGATTATAAAAACAGAGGGAACAGCAGACATTGCTGGGAGGGAGGGTGATGCGTGATATTGCACTGGGCTTGGTCTGTGTGTAGACGCAGGGAGTTGTCTAGTCCAGATAATTACCGTGGAGCAACATGCATAGTAAACATGTTCTAGATGACATGCATTAAAACGTAAACACTTCATGTGTGCTATAAATGTTTTTTTTTTACATTTTGTCTAATTCTATAGTGCACATGGCCCATTTTCCCTCATTGTGCTGTGAGTGCCCCACTGGGGAGGAGCACTGGTGAGATTAACACTGTTTCCTGTTGGTAGAGCTTTGATGTAGGCCTTGATGAAGTCTTCGGGGGAAACGCCATGTAGTCACATTCCCTTCATCTCTGTCATTCAACCTATACAGCCACCTCCAATGTCATCAAGCTCACAGCTTTGCTCTCTTATATTTGGAGATAGCAGTTTTCTAATTGGAACCGTATTGAACGAGGTTTGACTTCGTCAAATGTATTCTCCTGTGAAACTGTGAATCTTGGCTCAGAGAGGACTAACAGGGAGACAGGAGGCGGTACCATGAAGAGGATCCTTCAAGTGAATTTGTATATTGTGTATTGATGTATTTTTTCCCGAATCCTCAATCAGGCCAGCTCCAAGAAGTTTGGTTTAAAAACAAACAAAATATCTCTGAGTGCAAGAAACGGGATGGGTACAGTCATTGTATATCATTTTAAAGGGAGGATTCGTAATGGTTTCAACCAAAAGATATAGACATAGACTAACCATTCTTCTAACATGAATTATCAGATATTTGGGGCAATTCACCAATCCACATAATCAAAGACATCTGAGTTAAGCATCTTTCTGCTGTATCGAAGGACATGTTTTCTAATTAGACCAAAAATACAAGCATGTTGTATTAAACCATGCGAGCACTGTCAGTGGTCACAGCAATTATAGCTACTGTATAGAAGCACCATCAGTTGTAGCAGTAGTAGTGGGTGGTGGTAGTGGTGGTAGTGGTGTGGCATCGCACTCTATGCTAGAAGTGACAGCAGAAGTATATCATTATACAGTATATGTGCTCAGAGGGTGCTGTTAGCCCTTTAAGATGAGAATAGTAGTATGAAGTATAGAAATGGAAAAAGTCCCCTCTGAAGCTGCTCAGTGCTCCTTCTGGTCTGTGCCATGTCTGATACTCAGATGGAAATGCTGAGATAAAGCTGCCAAAGACCAGACAGCAACATCACAAGATGAAAACCAATACCGTTTCACTTTGTGAATGTGAAACTGATAAGGCTCATTACGAATGCGACCTTTTGTGGTGCGTTTCTGCTGGACAGAGATGGGGAGTTTTCATTCAGCCTCTCAGCTGGGTGTGTCCTGACTCCTGAGCTCCGGGCAGAGGAACAGGGGGAGCGGGGGACATGGACACAGACGCCTTCATCGAAAGTTCCGTGCATGTTGAGGAACCATGTGGCGAATGTTATGGTGTCTACAGTGAGCCCTGCGTTCTGTATGTTTCTTATCGGAGCATGCAGAGACCATCAGAGAGGGGTTCAGATGAGTGTAGGGACATCAAAGGGAGCCAGAGAGCTGAGGAGACAGTAAACTGAACAGCAGGGTGGGATAACTATGAAGGTTTGGGACTGTGTAAATATGCATGTGTGTGTGTGTGTGTGTGTGTGTGTGTGTGTGTGTGTGTGTGTGTGTGTGTGTGTGTGTGTTTGTATGTGTCCTTTTTGTGAAAAGGCTGTTAACATTTCCTGTGCAAAAGAAAGAAAAGAGCCCTGTACATCCAAATTCCCTAAATCCTACAGGATACTTTATTTACTACCAAATAGTTCCTTTCCTCTTTTGGCTAACATCACATGAGTCTATGGGAAGCAGATCGCATACCAAAACAAGAAAAAAATAAATCTTCTCACATTATTCATCGTCTTGTTTATCAGAGCGATTTTTGGGGTGGGAAATATGTGTGATTTTCTCTCCACATTCTTTGTATCCACTCCTTTGCGATATTAATTCTAATTTAAGCAATATTTACTGTTGTACCTCTGAAACATTTGGCTACCCTCGCAGCTGCAGCCCTCCTAGAGCTGTCAGTGTGATTGACGATTGGGACAGTGCATGAATTTCAAATCCTGCAGGAACATAAGGGGCCTGAAACATAAACAGGTACAAAACTCCAGTAATAGGACTCAAAAGGAGGCAATTAGAAGTATTGCATGTAAATCAGGTGCATGTGCTGCACTCATACTTTTTTTTCTCCATTACTTGCCAGTGAAGCGTGGAACTCCCCCCCTCTGCTCGCTCACCAGGGATTGGTCAAAGACAACAGGGTCCCTGAGCTTTTTCCAGCCAATTATTGGCCATGTTTAAATCCTCCAACCCTGAATGGGGAACAGGGTGGTGGTCAGGCATTGCACACAGTCCCTGGTTTTGATATCTGGATGTAACAGCGCATCCAAGTGTGTCTATAAGACTCCCTCCTCAAACACTGCCTAATACATTTGCTTCTAATCTACAGTTCATGAATATTGGCTTTTGTGCGGCAATTACGATTTTCAGATAGGATACTGTAGGATACATACCAAAACACGAAAGGGAGGGATTCTCTTTTGAAATAACCATGAAAACAACCAGGATAGATACTATCACTACTCATCTGTGTAATATGGCAGAGAATGAATAATGACAAACATGTTGTATGCATAATCTGTTTCATGTACTCCTTACAATCCGTCATTGACATCAATTTGAGCGTTTGCCCCCTGGTCACTGTAGCCCATTGACAGCTTCTTTGAGAGCCTCCAGATTGGGCAGAGTGGATGAGAACACAGGACTGTGATTTACCAGATGGCACATTGTGTGTTCTTGTTTCTTGGCAGTGTGACCCTATTGAATATTGAAATGAGAGACCAGCTTGGTTTTGGTAAGAAGAAAAAAAGAAGATATTTCTTAGAGACAACATTGCCTCTCGTTTTACTTTTTGTTTGAATGTGTATTGCATGTTACTTGTTAGGTTCCTCCCAGTTTATAGATTTTCCCAGTGATGTATTCTCTTGGATAAGCATTCTTGAACATACTGTACAGGCATTTGTGTATTTTTAGACTGTTCAGTGAAAGATAACAGTGATTATCTCTCAGATAGCCAGCAGGGTAACTATCCTGGGCATCCTGGCTTCTAAAGTATTGTGCAGCGTGGTTAGAAGCCTATCATGAGGGTCCCTTTGGTGCACTAACACAAAAGCGTTATGCTACATTTCTCAAGTCCGATCACCTTTTTCAAAATATGTTGAATTTAAACCACAGTAACCCATGTTTTGTGTATGCATACAATCTGCATTCAAGAGATTTATGTCCGTCATGCCTGGTTCCACCCCCTGAGAGATCAGAGTCTATCCAGCCAAGGTCGAGGTCAAGTGCTCCAGGGCATACGCACCAGCTTCAAACATCTCTTTTAAATGATTATCATACGATCAAGTTTAGTCTCTTTTTAAGAGTATGTTTTAGGGGAGAATCCTGCACATTTTTACTGCTCCTCTGCAGGTTGAACACACCACAGATGTGCCACCAGGACATTTCCTCATTACACAGTGGGCCTTTCCGGTCTGGCGGCCTGCTTTAGATTGGAACCTAACCTTAACACGGGCCTCAGCGCAGGCCTATCTTTTCATCATGGGCCCTGGACCCTTCCATTAACCTCTTTCAGCAGGGTGGGGGGCAGCGGGCAGCTGGGCTGAATTTTCGGCGCAGATTGAAAACAGCTGTGTGCCTGGTGGAGGGGGGTGAGGAGGAGCGAGTGGGTCGGTCCAAAAATAAAACAAAGGAACTCCTTAACCTGAGCGCTGATCCCTGTTGGACACATTAGACAGAGCACAGGGTTTATGAGCCTTACCTGCTATTACACCATTTTTGTGGAAGGGAAAAGGATGAGCTGTGAAACTAAGTAGGAAGTGTGTGTGCGTGCGTGTGTGTGTGTGTGTGTGTGTGTGTGTGTGTGTGTGTGTGTGTGTGTGTGTGTATGTGCGTGTGTGTATGCGCGCGTGTGTATGCGCGAGTGCGTGTGTGTGTGTGTGTGTGTGTGTGACATTATCAGGCCATCCATCATCACAAACAATATTTCATGTAACTTAATTGATTCATCCGATACTTCTTATATATCCTTGGCTGTATGGTTCAACGTTGAAACATTCAACAAGATGTATGGAAGTGGATGGGCTGCCACCTTGAGGTATAGAGATGTACTTTTACAATGTCATGCCTTTCAACTCTGTCTCTGGTGTAGTATATTGTTGATATATGGCCTAAATACAAGCCAATAAATTATTGCGATGACTGAAACACCTCCCTGCAGTATAGAAGCCTGCCAGTAAGGCAACCGACAGACAGGTATGGAAACTTGCAGAGGACAACAGAAACATTCTGTACAGTTTCATCTCAAGGTGTCTATCCTCTCCTAGACTTAAACATCTTTTAAAGTTCAGATACATCTGAAATAAGTTATCACTGTAATTGATGGGATTAACAATGGATTAAATGATGAAATGCAGAGAGAAGAGAGGAAATGCTAAATGGTGGTAATTGAATGCCGATAAGATCATGCATAATGAGTTAGGCCTAACCCAATGCCATGGTACAGTATAGAAATCCATTCATAATTCACCATTTAATTATTGTTAAAGGACAATGCCTAGAGGGAAGGCGATGCCCCACGTTCCCAACACGGCCTGCTCAATAGCAGAGCTCCCTACTACACCAGCTGATACAGCACAGAACCTCTTGTATTATGCAGTAGAAATATGTCGCATTTGAGATGGGGGAATGTGTGTGTGTGTGTGTGTGTGTGTTGGGGGGGGGGGGGGGGGGGGTGTTGGGGGTCTGTTATGGAGCACTGTACAAACCACTTTCTCCCTCCTCCATATCAGACGTGTGTGACGTGAGGGATGATGTGAGAGAGAGTGTTTCTAGTTGTATGTCACAAACTGCGGGATAGCAGAAGCGCATCTAAGGTTCAGACTCAGCTGTAAAGGATGTAGGCTGGCAAATTTATAGTAGCATTAAACATGAAATGCTCTAATGCAATTGAGATTTTCATGACAGGAAAATGGGCTAGTTAATAACAGTCTCAGTGAGAGGCTTCTCAGGCTTAGAGGGGCCACAATTAGGTCAAGTGTACTGGAGCATTAGCAGAAGGGCAAGATGGCGTTTTAGGACTTTTCTACTTTGGACTGTGTGATATGGAACATTAATCAGAGTAGCTAATGCTGCTGCAGTGGTGCTCGAGACAGCTAACGATGCCTCCTTCTCTGCGCATATTGCAAAGAGAATACTGCATCCTTTCAGCTAATTTATGTACTGTGCTGCTACAGTGCCTCCACAATAAAGCTTTCTGAGGATGCGCATTGCATCATATCTCACAGAGACACTGGGAGTGTGTTGGCCTGCTCTAACAGACTCTCTAGTTCTAGTACAACATACAGCACTGTTTCAGAAGGACAGTGTTGTAGAGGACAGTGGGGAGTGGGCGAGGATGCCAGAATGATCTACAGTAGGTCTAGATGGCAACAGTATGAATGGAAGTCATTTCCTTTTGACGTGGTCAGTGGTCTCCTAATGTTGGTGTAGAGTTCAGAGGGAGAGGGAGAAACAGAGAGACAGTGGTTCCTCACTACTGCTCCTACCCTGCTCCTTAATCACTGTGAAAAATGAACTCAGTTGTATTTATTTTAACTTCTTCCTTTAGTTGAGCTCCATTTAACAAGCGCCATTATTGTAGCTAATGGGTTAGGGTTTGAGGGGAAACCTGGACGTTCTCCAAACACTCCAGTCTTTAGGAGACTCAAATGCCATGTAATTCAGATTTTACAAAAATAAAGTGTTTCCATGGAGAAGGAAATAGAATGCTGTGTGGTAGGTGAGGCTGTTTTTAATCTGATTTAAGGACACTCTCTGGGTTAGAAAAAAACACATGAACAGACATGAATTAACCCGCTTTTCAGCACTTGGATTCCCATTGTGCCTAGGTTCCAGTTCAACAAGTAGTTTGAGCTCAACTGTATTTTACCATCATTACTTGTCTCAGTTTATGTAAATAATCTGTATGTGCCAGCCATGACAGGATATGATGAAACATGTTTTGCAGCTTATGCAATGCATCACTTGCCATGTGCAATACCCTAATGAGAAATGTACTGAGGTAGTTTATGCTGTGTCAATTCATATTTTGTAAAACAATACAATTATTTTGGGTTATACAGTAGTAAAAGCTATTTTGATAACATTACCTAGGTTTATGGTTTTACCAACATATCCTAAGTTAATGTAATGGTTAAAAGGCATACACACGCACAGAGTTAGAGATACAGAGAATGACAGACAGACAAACCGACAGACAGACAGATAGACAAACAGACAGGACAGTAACTGAGAGAGAGAGAGAGAGCGAGAGAGAGAGAGAGAGAGAGAGAGAGAGAGAGAGAGAGAGAGAGAGAGAGAGAGAGAGAGAGAGAGAGAGAGAGAGAGAGAGAGAGAAAGGCATACCAACGTACCGGACATACCTGTACCCTTTGTCTACTTTACAGGCCCTGCTGGTGCAGGAATGCAGGAGTCCATACCCCTTTTGGAAGGTGGCCAGAGTCAGACTGATAACAAAAGATCAGCAAAAAGGACAACATGGGATGGAACTGTGGTCTAAATGAGGAGCAGATGGCAGGGATAATGACCAGCCACAGAATAAAGAGGAATCTAAAGGGAAAGGGGGCTGCAGAAGCAGGCAGAGGCGCTTAGAGAGGATGGTGAGATCCTTTTACATTACACACACACACACACACACACACACACACACACACACACACACACACACACACACACACACACACACATGCACACACACACACACACACACACACACACACACACACACACACACACACACACACACACACACACACACACACACACAAACACTCACACACATGCATACACACTTCAGAGATTGACTAAAGCCATGCAACAGTAGATTTGAAATTGAATTATTTAGGAGCTTAATTTACTTAATATAATGGTGGAAATGTTTCATTTTCCTCCTACGGCATTATACTGCAAGCAGCAAAAATACTTCTAAATGTATGCCAAAAATTAGAATACATATCGTATTTGTAATGTATGTATATTCAGGAATGCTATAACCCAACTCCTAAAAATATATATTTCAGTATCCATTTATCACAATTGTATTAGAATTCTATACACAACATGGCCATTTGAATAGATCAAGCCCAATAGTCAATACTGTAGCTGCTGGGTGCTCTATAATTGGGAATGTTTCAAGCTTTCATGGTTATCAGAGCTTGAAAACCCCACCTGTCTCGCACCCCATGTGTCTGTAAAATGACAAACGCAAACAGATAGGGGGTGTTTGGAATAGAGGGAGAGTAGATTTTTAGAACAAGAAAGATGTAGGAAAGCTAATGTTATATAGGTGGCCTCAGTGTTTTTGGTTTAATTAGGTTTTTGCCCCCAACGAAAAAGACAGGCATCCATTTTCCCCCACAGGAACATGCTTACATTTGAACACCAATTTGGCACAGAGTCTCATACTGTACACCCTCCACACACACACACACACACACACACACACACACACACACACACACACACACACACACACACACACTCACACACACTCACACACACACACACACACACACACACACACACACACACACACTCACACACACACACACACACACACACAGGGGACGTGTGGCAAGAGATTTCAGATGGCTGTCCCCACACATGTCTGCAGGGACATGTGGCTAGAGATTTCACATAGCTGTTTTGGTTCCTGTTACCGTAAACATCCTGTGGTCCTAGACAAGTAAAAGATGATCATCATAAGACCACATAGATTGAAATAAGTGTCTCAGTATGCTGAGAACATAATCACAACAGAAGAGGAAAGGATCCCTCACTGTTTCTAATCTTGTACCCATCATTATGTGCTTGCACACTGTAGAGACAGTCTATTCTATCCATCAGATCTGCTGAACCAGCAGCAGCACACCTCTGCATGCCCAGGATCCCCCGCTGACAGTGAGTCAGTCTCATCGACACAGCAGTTATGGGAGCCAGCCCCTGCAAGAGAGAATCAATTAGTGTGGCACTGTATTCTTCTGAATGGAACAAAGGATGGATAGATAAGCTGCAGTTATATAGATGAATTCATGTCTATCGTTTTAATTAATAGGCGGTTAAATGAGGATATGCGTACAAACACAAACACAAACAGACACACAAGCACACAAACACACACACACACACACACACACACACACACACAGACACAGACACACACATGCAGTACATGAATGCTTGGACATGGCACAGCAGGGGAGGCTGGTGGAGGTTGAAATTGGAGGGATGTCTACCTCCACCAGCCTCCTCTGGCACAGACAGAGGTTGATTATTGAAGATGTTTCAGACCTACTTTTAATGGTCTAAAGGAGTCCATCAAACTAAACAGATCAAGCATGGTAGCAACATCCATCTCTGAAAGACAGTGATGTTTAACTTCTCAACAATGAGGGGTATGGTTGAGGGTTTCCAATCTATTTTGGCAGAGAGAACTTGTCGGCCCTTCTTCCCCGGAGTGGGAGGAAGACAATGATTTATGGCGCCGTGATTCAATATGCAAGGCTATGGAGGAAAGTTTTAACTGATGCTTGCAAGATTCTCTAATGAACTGCTCGTTGGCAGAAGGACTTTTAGGGCAAATCAGTGCGTTGCGGTGGGCAGGCGCCATGGACTGTCTTCAGCAGATGGGAGTTCGTTAGGCCTATACTCTCAAGCTTTGTAGCCTTGGAAACAGCATGGGGAAATGGCAGACGCTTGCATTTTGGGGTGGTAAACAATCTAAAATATATATACAGTACCAGTCAAAAGTTTGGACACACTTCCCCATTCAATGGGGGGAAAAAATATAATTAGAAGGACCAATTCACTCCCTGTTTCCTCGCAGGGGTCATAGAGACTTTAAAGGAGTCATAATATGCTGTTTTTCAACAAGTTACAGTTATATACCGTAGGTCTCTGGGGTCCCCAAAACATGTCATTGAAGATTTTTTGCTGAAAATACCACTCGGATTTTAATCTAAAGGCATTCTAGCATGCCTCTATACCCCTCTGTTTCAGTCCTTTTCACGTTTGATATTCATTCAGCCCTCCCACTTTCTCATAGCAACCTATGAGTGATGCTAGGCGACTGTGGCTCAGGAGGCGTCTAATTATCACAAGGTTGGCAGATCAGCCAAAGCACTTTGAATGGCCCCTGTTGTATGAAATGTACTATACAAATAAACTTGCCTTGCCTTGCCTAATTATACATTCAACTGTTTACTAGCCCTCAGCCAATAGATTGTTGTGCATTTCACTTGACAAGTCAACTTTAGAATGGCCACTATTGCAAAACAATTCTCCAGTATTGTTTGCCTGCTGAAGGCAGCCATAGACATAGACCTACATGAAAACAACTATTATCTGCTCATAAATGACTTGCTACATCAGTGAAGACACCGCAGATCCTGACATTTTATTACTACTCGCAGATGACTTGGATGAGGACTCTGGGACTCCAGAGCGTAACTATCTCTAACATATTCATCACACTATTTTGATTATGGATATCTATGGAACAGTAAATGTCTTACTAGAATACGAGACAACATTTTTTTCTCAGCAATTGCCCCAGTTCTTGTTTATCTCTCCAACAAAATTCACTGATAGTACTGCCGTGGGCGGAGGTACTCAGATGGGGGGGCGGTATAATTCTAATGAGGCCCCATTTTACGTAGGATGGTACGGCAGTTTGTGTGTTAGTAGGCCCATCAGAGACCCAAATGTATGTGCATATGCACTGAAAAAGATGGGTTTTCATAATGTGGGACATTTAATCTCAGCAGGAAATGTGTAAAACATGTACTATAGCTCTCAGCTCCTCTCACTCTGTGACATGGATAGGAGGGTTGTACTGGAGATAAAGCAGAGCAAATGGACCCGAGGAACAATGTAAAAGCATACTATTGTACTGTACCACCTGGGGGGGAGGATTCTTCCCTTTTTCCTTTTTATGGAAATGAGATGGAAATAGTTAATGTGTTTATTGTGCTTATCAATTAAGGCCCATCTAAGGGCTAAGCAGGCAGATGGGAATACAGCTGTGTGGAGTCAGAAAATGATCTCAGCCATTATCAGGGCTAATCTCCTGGGCAGACACAGGCTCCAACGTGTACACAACCCATATGACATCACGTGATTCGGGATCCTTCCTGTGCTATTGAATTATTCTGGATTGCCAATGAATACAATGTGAGTGTGTGCTATACTGCTACACAGAGAGATAAGGCCTTTCCATTACACACACATGTCTCACAGACCATACAGTCTGGCTCTTTTTGTTTTCAGCATAAATATACTGTACAACAGAGATGCAGTTGTTCAATTACAGTTATGAACAAGGGCAGATGCTATGAAGGGATAGGTAAGCTCGGACACTGAGAGCAAATTTAAATGGTTGAACATAAGCAGCGTACAGGTATCTAGTGATGTCTTAAGGTGGCAGTACATTCTTTTTTTATTGCAGGGTGGCCATGAATATACCTGCATAATTCAGAAACAAACTTTAAAAAGATCTAAACTCAAGCCCAATTGCGTTACAACTGCATTATGCAACTGCAATATGGATTTTATTTATTATTTATTATTTCTTTTCTGAACCCAATTTCACAAAGTTTGATAATTAATTATACCATTTCCAGTTCCATAATAGTTCATTTTGCGAGAGTGCTGAGGCGTCAGTCGAAAAATCAGAGAGGAGAGTGAATGTGTGGTCTACATGCTAATGAGCAACGAATGACTCTGAATTTCAAGGAGAGAAGTTTGTGGAGGCTGATGATTGCAATGAAGACTATTATCATGTTCTTGTGTCGCTTTATAAGTGTACCTGTCTGAGGACAGTGGTTAAAATGGACTTTCATGATATTCGGTCAGATATCTCATCATCACAGCACGTTTCGATCAACACGTTCAATTCAACGGGCAGTTCAAAAAGAAGCCTTTGAAGAATCCCAAAGAACTTTCATTCAATTTGATTGGAATGACTCATCTGCTCCCCTCATCGCTCCCTGATTCTTCCCATTCCCATTCCTTCACAGAGCGGCTGGCCGCTGGATTGAGCCGGAGTGGTCCTGAGGGAAGAGGGCTAAGGCAGCCAGCCTCTCTCTGCTCCACCAGACTGGGGTGGAAATCCGTTAATCGGCTTTGTGGCCAAACCTGATAAAGCCTCAGCCAGGATCAGGCCAATTTAGCCCATGCCAGGTCCGCCTGTCCCGTGTGAGCGCTGTGGCTACAGAGAGGAAGCTGCAGCATGTCCATCCAGCCGTCTTAGAGAGGATCTCCACTTCTGTCTTGTCTGTGATGTGTGAGAATGTGAGAGCCCCTGTGTGCTCTCTAAGCCCTGTGTGAGGACAAGGAGACTGTCTTTGCTCTACAGCTGGTGTCTCTGTGGAGGTAGGGAGCTGAGACACACACTCACATGGCACTCTTCATACGCTCTCTCAGTGTGGGGTCCCCTTGTCAGATGTATACACGCACACACGCACACGCACGCAGGCACGCACGCACACACACACACACGCAGGCACACACACACACACACACACACACACACACACACGCAGGCACACACACACACACACACACACACCATGAGCTGAAGGTGTCACAACACACTGTGCTGATGCTGGCAAGCCTAGGTACAGACTAAAAAGGAATGTGGATGGTTGAGTATATGATCACCTTTGTGTGAGATATTGGGTATGAATGTTTTTTTTTTATGGATGGGTTTTCAATAAACAGTGATTACACAACACAAACAAAGCCCAAATTGGCCCATGGTACAGTATGTTGTATTGTTCAGTGCAGGTGGAACATTAGTAGTGATTAGAGGATATCCACCATTAGCCTTGTTGCACTCTGCTCTGTAGCAGTGTGTACTGTATGATGCTTAGACCTGATTCAAGGGGTTTGAACACATGGTGGTAAACAGTCTGTGAGCCCCAGAGTCTGTAGAAAGAGCCTTACACAGGCACAATGATGATTAGTACATCCTCCTTAGGCCCTCCTTTAGAGCCTCAGACCTCATCGACTAATACCACTTCATTATTTCACTTCATTTCCTACACCTGATTTTCTGTAATACTTTAAGTCCGGACAGGTTACTAAAAACCAATTATGTTCCTGGGTTGTTTCTGTTACCGGCGGCAGTGCAACACGTTATCCTAGGCAACGGAAAAAGCAACACTGTGTGGGATGATGCTGGGGGGGTTTAATCACTAGGTCTGAGACCATCAACGGAACACACAAAACCAGAGCTTTCCCAAATACACACACAACCTAGAAAGAGGATAGTTGATTGGTCTATTACACCTTGGGGAGTTGTGGGGAAATGTGTTGTTGATGAACTGGAGAGAGAGGAGTTTTTTTTAAATTTTATATTCTATACTGATTAATGCCAACAATATGGCTGGCATCGGACGGTGTTGTATTCTTGATGAATAACATAATAATTCTGTTGTCTTAAATCAAGAGGGACAATTAAAGGCTTAGCTCATTATGAGTGTATATTAGCATCATTATGACCACAAGGCTCATACTTTCTCACTGGGCAGTTTTAAAGAGCAATTAACTGGCTATGTACAGTACGAGTGTACAGCATATGGGAGCATTACACCAGAGGTGTGGTAAAGGGAGCCTTTAAATATGGAATTTAAAATGGAAATATGGAAGTGCTTACTCCTGCTAAGAAAATGGGTCAACAAACAACCTTGATGACAATAAACCTGCAACCCTCACACTATTATTACAGATCCAGCCCTCCAAAACGACCATTTCTTCTGCCCATAGCGACTGTAATGCAGGAAGTGTACATAACCCTACTATGGGATGGGTTGGCTTGCAGAGGTGTTGAGAGGTGTTTCATCTTTTCTGTTGAGAGGTGTTTCATCAACACATAGTACTGTAGGTGCACTAACACTAATCTGCCTGATATGTTCCTTTTAGACACACGCTTTAATTTCCATCCACTGTACTGTGTATGGGAAGTGGCGAGTTGTTTAAAACAAGGAGAAATAGACGTGTGTTGTGTTGTGTGGCTCATGAACAGAAGGAGAGCACCAAAGCCCTGGCATCCATTCTGGAGAGCATGCCAGGCTCAACCGCCATCGACAGATCCGTGCCAGAACTGTGCTCATAGACATGTGTAGATGCAAGGACCCCATGGCCTGTAGCCTACACTGCTGTAGGACCAGCCTACACCCCCCCCCCCCGGTCCAAGCCAGGGCGGCTATCACTAGGATCTCTGTCCTCTGATGAAATCATTTAATTGATTTACTTTTGCCCTGAAATTAAGGTCGTTGTTTTTTCTGTTTTTTCTTTCAGTGTATTAGAGTACTCTGAATGACTGTTACTAATCCTGGGCTAGAAAATAAGCAGCCATATTATATCAAATGATAATATACCTCCACTGACATGGATTATAGTGTGTCAGTAATACATGGTGTATTTTACATAAAATGGCCTAGACATTGAGGACATT
>NC_137689.1:56795995-56848495 GCF_963989245.1 Nansenia antarctica
CTTTTATCAGAACATTTGTTCTTTATTGCAACCTCTTGGCTTTTATCTTGCAATCTTGAGATTACAATAGGTATATACAATGCCATTTTGTTGTAGTCCGGCCTATATTGCCCTCAATAAATGGGGAAATCATTCCATCTCATTATTGAGGTTTCCATCTCAGGCCATAATAACTAAATGGCCTAGGATGTCCATTCCCATAAAAACAATTTTTCTGTCTACTCCATCATATAATACCCTTTTTGTATTTGTTGCTATTCCTCCAGAGAAGCTCTGTTACTTGAGAATAAATCCAATAAAATTCCATTTAATCTGTTTCACTCATTTTTGTTCATCCATTTAAAAATAAACCATATCATTTAATTCTTTAGAGAAGTACATTTTAATCATTCATAGGTCACAGCACACAGCTCAGAGTCTCCACTCAGTCTGCCTCACTCAGCCCAGGGACAGACATGGGAGAGTATACAGTAGGTACTTAGAAAGAGCCATCTAGAGTAGGAGTAGATCCTCTATGAAGTGGAACCAACGCCTAGCAGACCCTTCCATCTCCAGAAGCAGATGTTGCCATGCCTCACTCCAACACCCTTGGTCTTTGGTGGTGTCTTTATGGAGATCTTAATGGAGTAATTTATGGATGATGAAACAGGTCATCACCACCAGTCTCCTACCCGTCTCTCCAGCAGAGCCCAGTGTGTGGGCTGTGTGTGTGCTGTGTGTGTGCTGTGTGGGTGCTGTGTGTGTGCGGTTGTGTTCCGCCCCATTCTGCCAAGAGGAGCCATTAACCACCACCACCTCCGGAGGGCTGAGAGGAGAGGCAGGCACATGAGGGGGTTAATGGGATGAGGAAGACATGGGTCAGGGTGCCTGTGTCCTGTACACTCTTAACACTCTCCTCATTTGATACAAACTGTAGAGATATGAAACAGTGCTCCTGAATTAACAATGTCTGCTGGATTTGTGTCAAATGTACTCAGACACTAAAATGTTTGAATTAGATAATCATCTATAGATTGAAAGTAGCACCCATGCTCCCAGTCCTTGGTGTACACAACTGTAGCAACTGTAGTGTATAGAGTCTGCTTGATTGCCCATATCCTACAGTAGCCTCCATTGAGTATAACACTGGGTGATGTTGTGCATCAGAACACTTCAAATGGAGGGAAATTGGACTCCATGAACCTGTCAACTGGCCCCAGTTATATTCCCTATAGTTTCCTACTCTATTAAAATGTGAAACTACCCCATCTGTCTCAATAGCTCAGTACAAGACCATTGGCTCAATAGCAATTGTGATCTCTTACCATAACACCTTGGTATTGGCCAATAGTTTGGTTGTGTTTATGTTTGGCATAATAGACCAAGCATTTTACCTATTGCCCTACAGTATGTTTTTGAACTCATCTGATCAAACAGTATCTAGTATATTATCTAGCATTGGTACATGTGTTACATTACTTGATGGATGATAGCATGTAATAGCTTGGAACAGCTACTATGGGATATTTGATTTACCGGTAGCAGAACATTGGCTTTCCTTTTTATGCAACACCAAACAGTATTGCATGAGTCATTTATTGTAATGCCTGTGTGTGTGATGGTTGACATTGTCCGAGAGCCATGATGGCACCATCACAGAGCAGGATAGTGCGCTGTCATCAGGACTGACAGGGAGTCACCACTGATTCACCTCCACATGAAAGCCATTTTGTAAGTAATGCAGCCATTGTCACATTCACTAGCGGTGTCAGGCAGAGATGATATACCCATCTAATAATGCAAAGAGCTTTTTTATTCCTCTGTCATTGTGATTGGCAGCCCCTGATTGGCTGGTTAACTCGTTTTGGTTTGCAGATATAATTAAACTATCCTTGACATAATTTATAGATGCAATTTCACATGATAGTCAGATGGTCATGTTTGCTGTGTGTGTGTACGTGTATATGTGTGTGTGTGTGTGTGTGTGTGTGTGTGTGTGTGTGTGTGTGTGTGTGAGTTCATGCGTGCGTGCGTGCGTGCGTGTGTGTGTGTGTGTGTTTGTGTGTGTGCGTGCTTGCATGCGTGTGGTGTATTCACATTAACATTAGAATAATGTATGCTTGCAAGTGTTTTTGTGTGCATATTTCTCTATTATGATAGACCACAATGCTACAATCAGATTGTATCAGCTATGCTCTCTTGGATTGCAACACTTAGTTACCCAAGTGCTCCCAATGATATCGATTCAAGCAGAAACAAAGCCAAGCAATATGGATATCGATTGAATGTCATCTGTCAAAAGCCATCAGCTCTCAATGTCAGCTATCAATCACCAGCATAAACAAGTGCCCTCTGACCCCTCCCCCTGCCCCAAGCGCTACAACAACCACTCTCCCTGGCACTTAAGACAGGCATTAGCTGAACACTAATTACATTACAGTAAGAGCTAGTTTTGCATTGGTTCTGCCTTTTAGCAACAGATTTCATAGTAATCTATGGAATTCATAATGTAGTCAGCGGATAAAGTGGCCTGCTTATTCTACATCTTTTGGCACACATTAGAGAACCACATTGTCCATTTGGGAAAACAAACCAAAATGGACGCACTTATTCTGTCAGGCCAAATCTCTATGATGTCAATTGTGATCACACTTTCTCAACTGTGACCCAAAAGTGTGTCTGTTTGGGTAAATCTTTTACCTTTGACACGTGTGTTTCAGTGGAGACTTCCGAGGGAGAAGCTGCTGTTCTCTGTGGTTGTGGGGAGCTCGCCTCGTCGACTCTTCCTGTGTGATTCATTAGAGTTCTGAGAGACTCCGCTTTGGTCCCAAATCCAAGAGAGGGATATTGGTCGGATTATCTGAGACAGAACCTCCATGTATCATCTGCAGATGAAAGGTCAGCTCTGGTGTCACTATTTGAAAGCCTCACTGATGGCTCCCAGTGTTGTCAGTCCGAGGCTGTGCACAGCGGGCCGCTGACAGCAGGAGGTGAGATGTTACACTGTGTGATGATGTTACAATGTGATGTCATCTCAGGTGAGAAGTTAATCAAACACATGGGAATGTCTCTTGTTTGTAGTTGTCTATATCATGTTTTTTGAGCATTATAAAATGCTATTCTGTCAGTCCTGACAGTAGGGATGAAGTTGGAAGTGGAATATATACAATATCTAGAGTACAAATTATAGTTTTCTTTCCAAACATTTCTGAGAGAAAAGTCAGAATGACTTGATGATGTCATCTGTGTGAAAGTAGTAAATGGAAAATAACATGAATTGAGTGACTCTGACATTAGCATGATGGCTCAGAATAACGTGTGAAACTATGTTTTGTATGAACCTCCTTTTGAGACCCACCCCCCTGGCCCAAGGGGTCCCATTACCTAAATCAGCTCCATTAGCTTCTCTGTGGGGACCGCTCCAGCGCCTCTACCAAACCCACAAACCCCGTTGCAGATTTGAAAACAGCTTTTGTTACGCCACCCCTCTATTGCCCTCCAGTTTCTCACTGATTTACATACAAATTGATCTTGAGGTAAATCAGATGTCACTTTTCTTCAGGTCATGGAGAACACGCTGAGATAATGAAATCAAGGTCCACTGAGTGCTACGCCACCACGGCTACCAGATGGGTCTCTGTGTTAATGCACTGCCTCGGTCCTATGCGTGTGTGTGCGTGTGTGTGTGTGTGTGTGTGTGTGTGTGTGTGTGTGTGTGTGTGCGCGCGTGTGTGTATGTGTGTGTGTGTGTGTGTGTGTGTGTGTGTGTGCGCGTGTGTGTATGTGTGTGTGTGTGTGTGTGTGTGTGTGTGTGTGTGTGTGTGTGTGTGTGTGTGCGCGTGTGTGTGTGTGTGTGTGTGTGTGTGCGTGTGTGTGTGTGTGTGTTTGACATTATCTATTTACTTTCCCTATGAGAGTATAGGGTGAATCTATGTGCTCATGTGTGATCATTTATTTGACAGCAGTTTATTGAGAACATGCCTCTCTTGAGTGAGTCTATGATTGCTTTGATGGGCCTGTGATTACCTGTGCCGGGTTGCCAGACTGCATCTCCACCTACACCAGCAGCCAAGCATGTCAAGCCTTTCATAAGCCCTCAGTGAAAACAATACATCAACAAACCATCTCACTACACTCACTTATTTGAACACGTTTTTTTCTGTCTGGCAAATCTAGGCCATTTGACACTACCGTGTTTACTTTCTGTCCTGTCTTAGAAAGTTTTCCAGAATTTTTTAAATATTTATACTTACAGTAATACTTTGCCTGTAAGAAACAAATAGAAAACCAGGGTCTACTCTACTGGAACTGTGTTGTAATGACATGTTAGTGTGTGTGTGTGTGTGTGTGTGTGTGTGTGTGTGTGTGTGTGTGTGTGTGTGTGTGTGTGTGTGTGTGTGTGTGTGTGTGTGTGTGTGTGTGTGTGTGAGAAGCAGAGAAGGCGTACAGAGGGAGGTCCCAGGGTACCCCGAGAGGGGAAAGAACTCAACGGACCATCGCACACTATTAATGTTGTCACGGGAAAAATTAATAAGCACGGCAATATGAGACGTGTTTCTGTAATGGAACAGATTGGCAGTGGGGAGTATGCAGTGTGAATGGGGGAGAATGTAGTGTAGTTGTAAGCATTAATATGTGTCGATGAGAGGCGAAAATAACCAAAAGTTCATTTGTCAGCGATTCTTGAAATAAAAGGCAGTGTGTGCATGTGTTTTTGAAATGACGTACTGAGTGTCCTTAAGAGAATAATGATATAGTGCCTATCATGCTTTTTAAGGGAGTTTTTTTTTACTGTGGTAAGAGAACTTGCAAACAAGGCAAACTATAATGGGCCCAGAGATGTGTTTCTGCTCTTTTATTTCTACTCTTTTATTTAACCTTTATTTATGTAAAGAAAAAAAAAATATATATAAAAAAAAAGAAAACGTAATCTTTCCTGAATTAGGCCTGGGGGGGATTCTAAATTGTGTGAAATGACATATTTTCTGTGTGGTAATTCACCAGTTTTAGATTGGACCAGATTTTAGACTCAGTGGAGGGGGGGGGAAAGTGTTGTGATCTCCGAGGCGATCTGTCAGAGTGACAGGTTTGAAATAGGACAGAGCCTTTGTTCCCTCCTCTCTGAGCTCTGCCACGCTCTTTTAATATCTGTTAAATAACTCCAGTATGCATGAGCCAGTGCCCATGTATTGGATTTCCAGCTGTCTTGTTCTAATCAAAGGCAGGGTGAGAAACGACTGGCAGGCTGGTGTTAATGTTCTCACATCAAGCCAGCCATCTGAGCCTCATGGACGTTTAAAATATGCTTGTTTCACTATCGGGTTCTACCTCCTTCAGAGCTGCCTAACGCTTTCCATTTGTAAAACGGCAATCACTCAGTGGGCATTGGATTTGAAAGGAGAACATTGTATAATGATTAATTAAAGATTTGAAAGAGGTTGCGTGGCAACCCTGCAGTTGAATACCTCTATGCATAAGCCACTGTGCATGGGTCATTTCGGGTTGCCATTAGATTTGGCCATTAGATCATAAATTACAGTCGAGTAAATGTCATCTAGAGTTTCCCCACAATTGAATGTGTGAGTATATATATCATAACTCATATGTCATAATAGGATGCAGGAGAGCTCATAATGGAGTAATATTGTATCTTACTCCCAGTGGGTCGTGTGCTGAGACTCTAGCCACAGCAGTCCTCATCTGTGGTATGAGGTTTATAAATCATAGAAACAATAACATGGATGGCTGAGGCCTTGTCAGAGCCCTGGGTGCAACGCCTCCACTGATAAAGGTGAGGACTGACGAGCCCAAAGCCAATGGCAGTGCAGCCCAGTCATAATAAATTTAACACAAATTGTCCGCTTTAATTGGGTTCATGATCTGTAGACCTGAGTGTCAGGAGCTCCCAGTAAAAAGGGCCTGACAAATGGCATCCACAGATTCCCACTGCCAGTCAATGCTATTATAAAGATTAAAAAATACTGGAGGTGTCGGCAAAATGAGATTGAGTTACTGCCTGGGCTGGTATTACCTGGGTGGGAAACGCTCACTGGCTCCATAATGGATCCTTCTGATTTACGAGACAGACAGCCCCATGGCCCGGGACGAAGACCCCTGGTACTGTCTATGAGCTCTGTTGCACAGCCAGTCGATACACACACACACACACACACACACACACACACACACACACACACACGCAGACATGCACGCATGCAGACACGCACCCATGCACACACAAACACACACGCACACACACACACACACTCTCTCTCTCTCTCTCTCTCTCTCTCTCTCTCTCTCTCTCTCTCTCTCTCTCTCTCTCTCTCTCTCTCTCTCTCTCTCTCTCTCTCCCTGCCCCCCCCCACCCTCTCCATCTATTTTATTTATCTTCCCCATGATCTGACAATTGTAAGTTCCCAGAAGGATTTTTTCCGTAGATCCTGTACCTGAAAACATTACAATACATGACACTAAAGACTAATATCAATGGATTCACAAAAGCCAATTCACAATACATTAACTTCAGGCTATTGAATGCTAGACTGCCACTGCGTGATTGAACTAACACTTCTATGTGAAAAGATGATGTTGATGACTTGATGTTCAGTCAAAGCCATTTGTTACTCATGAATACTCTGGCATTTAGATGAAGTTATGATCGTTTGTGCTCTAATTGTGTGGACAAAACAACACGTTACTGATCTTTGTCAGAGATGCTGAAATTCCAATTAAGGCCTGTGATGCTGTGCAGTCATGCGACACAGCCACAGACACAGACACTGATCACTGCAACACACTCTTCACTGTTATTCCCCATGGTTCATTTCAGCTCAACACTGAGCCGCTTATAGTGGGTATGTCTTCTAATGCCTGTCCCACAGTGTATTTCTCTAGTCAACTCCTAGATGACATTTATGACACACAAAATAGCTATATATTCACAATAGTGATACATGTATACTGTATCTGTTTGTGTGGTGAACAATCTATTGCGGCATTACTTACGGATCTGGTAGGCAGCACATTGCCATAATCCTAACCCTAACCATAACCCTTTAATAAGTATGATAATTGCACATGTACTGTATTTCAGCCTGTGAGAGACAGTGGGTGAGAGAAAGTGAAAAAGAGAGAGAGAGAGAGAGCGAGTGCCAACTGTAGCAGGCTGTGGGGTGTCAAAGGCATGACAGTGAACATCTGGAGCCTAGGTGGGTGACGGCATGTACCCCTGCACCCAGAAGCTGCAGGACCTCACACCCAGCCAAGTCATGGGCAGAGAGAGAAGACATTAGCTACTGTAGCTCACAGGTAGACTAAACCAGTCAGCCCAGTCAAAGGCAGAGAACCGCCTGGGAACACAGTATAACAGGAAGACTAAACCAGCCAGCCCAGTCAAAGGTCAAGAACAGCCTGGGAACAGAGTATATAACAGGTAAACTAAACCAGTCAGCCCAGTCAAAGGCAGAGAACCGCCTGGGAACAGAGTATTATAGAACTGTATGACTTGCTGCAATAACCCACATGTAAACTGTAACAAAGCACACACACATACTGTCACTAAATCTTCCTCTCACATCAAATTAAAACGGAACTCCAAATTGTAATGGTTATATGAGACAACTGGAAGATGGACGTTTTTTATTTTTTTATTTTTTTATAAATGTTGAAGAGATGAATGAATAGATTACTTATATCAGTCACTCGGGAGAGCAGCCAATTATTGTCCAATTCCGTGTCCAGTTCCTGGTTGAGGAGTCTGAGTAATGGTTTGCTAGATAGCAGATGGTGTGGCTGCCAGTATGTGAATATGAGTTTTGATTATGAGTCATTTATTTAGAGGAAATGAGGTCTATTTTCCTGCGCCACTCATAGATCACCTCCATGTGCTAGCTGGGGAGAGAATCTCATCTATAATTGTCATATCATGCACTATCACACTCATAGGCACAGACACGCACACATGCAGATACACACACATGCACTATCACGCATACATGCACACACACCATTGGGGGTCCTGGGGGGACAGTGGAACTTGATACAGAGATCCCTGCCCACTGATATCTGCCTCTGATAACTCTTTGTGAAGGTCATTTGTCCCCCTCCTTGGCTAGCCTTATCGTAAATCATTCTGGAATTGGAGTATTCATGGAGGCAGTAGACTGCGACCCAGATTCCCCCACTATCCCACCCTCACCATGTCTCCCATAACACAGGCAGATGTGTACAATAAATAACCCCACATTGGGATCATTTCATCTATTAAACTGATGTACCACTGACACGCCGCCCTGTGAGCCCTCCCTCTCTCTCTCTGTCTCTCTCTCTCTCTCTCTTTCTCTTTCTCTTTCTCTCCATCCTCAAGCACTGTCACATTAGGGTGAGTTGCCCATGCTTTACCGTCTGTTTTCTCAGACCCCTCATCACTCTCGATGGGTGATTACAGTAAAAGAGTGCCGCAGTCATAAACTGTACATTTCAATTCAACGTAATCCTGTTTTTATTGTGTGGCACTTTTTAACTAGTGCTTTGGCTACCCTAAAAAAACATTGCTGTGCAGATGAGGTGGTGTTAAAACATTATCATCCCCCCAAAAAATCATCCTAGTGCCCTTGGACCACACAGCCTTCGTCCATTCTCTGTCACTTAGCAAGAAGCACTAAAGGCATGCAACCCAAGTCCCAGTGAGCTTGATATCTCATGCAGAGAGAAAGAATGTGTGTGTGTGTGCGTGTGTGCGTGTGTGCGTGTGCACGCGCGCACACACGTGTGTGTGTGTGTGTGTATGTGTGTTGTGAGAAAGAGCAAGAGAGAGAGAGAGAGAGAGCGGCAGGTTTGGACCCTGAGGCGATGACAGAGCGATCAAGCTCCACGTGTCAAATATAAATTGCTTTGACCTTTTTTCCACTCAGACTCATGGCTCTGTGGTGGCTGGGGACATTTTACGCCAACTGGAAAAAGTGCTCAAGTCGGCATTATATGAGGAAAATAGAGAATGTTGAAATTAACATAGGTAACTGTTTGTCCTTCGCGAGGCCTGGTCCACAATCCTTTGGGAATATGCATTTCAAATGTACCAAAAGATATTCAAGAAACCTTCAATATTAATTGCAATATTTCCTTATTTAAAACTGTCATAATAGATGCTTGTAATAAATGCCAATGGAAATTATTCAGTTGTGAAAAAAAAAAATCGGATTATTAACACACAAAAGACAACATTATATGCAGTTCACACGATGAGACACACAGTATCAGTCATGCAGTTAATTCAAGTGGGATGGTACCGTAGCACTAATATCCTCCTACTGCAGCACCTCTCATACTGAGTGGGGGCAATTTTTGTTTTCAGTTCTTTGTTGTCTAATACTTGACCGCATTAACACATTTCAATTCTTCATGGCTGCATAAATAGCTGTCATAAATGAACCTGTTGTCTGCAGTGGCCATCTGGACACAAGTCATGTTTATAAATGGACCTCTAGACACTTGACTTTTCAGTTATCAGACGTGATTACTCTCCTCTTGGCCTATTACAATATTCATGCATTAGCCTGGGCGTGCATTTACTTTCGTTCCTCCTCTCCTCTCCTCTCCTCGTGCTGCTCCCAGTAATTGAAATTTCTGAAGTGTGGCATGTTTAATAATGGAATTAATTTGCCATGGAAAGTGTTGGAGATTGACATGGCAAAGCAAGCAGAGGCAGGGAGCTCCTATTTTGTGAAGGGAAGAAAATGACAAAATGACTGTGAGCTCATTTACTGTATAGAGGAGTTTAGAGATTGCTAATATTCTCAAGGATTGGTTTTATTTCATTTGATTTTGTTTTCATGACCCAACACATAGAGTGAGGTATACTATACTGCCCATGATGAGAAGAGGCTCATGACTGATTACAATGGAACAGGAAGGGACTTGCATGGCCCATGAACAGTGTAGGTTTCAAAAGTGTTTTTTTGTGGCATGTCTCCATCTCAGCTCTGAGACTGTGTTTTATGTCTAGCACAGTCATAATGTAACAACCACACAGCTGAGGTTTGTGTGAATCTAAATAGGGTGAGAACAACAAACACTCTGAAACACAGGAACCTGGAGGCATTAGCTAAAGTGTAGGCTTGGAATGTATTATGGTGGTTATCTTTTATCATCTGAAAAGTGAGAGAAGGAGGAAGAAGGCGGAGAAAGAGAGAGCAAGACAGAAAGAGAGAGAGAGAGAGAGAGAGAGAGAGAGAGAGAAAGAAAGAAAGAGAGAGAGAGAGAGAGAGAGAGAGAGAGAGAGAGAGAGAGAGAGAGAGAGAGAATTAGGATGTGACACAGCCAGAATATGCAAAGTGTTTTAAAATTGGTGATGAATTGAACAGAAGGAGGAGGGGGATTCCCAGCTGCTTGTTAAAGCTAATGATCAAACTGGGTTGACCTCTGAGGCAGTTAATGTGGAGCAGACTGCTCCCAGCGAGCGGAGCGTGAATGACAGAGCGTCAGAGGAACAGAACAAAAGCCCAGCTCTCAGGCGAGCCCTCCCCAGCATGACCACTCCGCACAGAGGCAGGATTAACACCCCCAGGAGCCAGAAGAAGGAAATCTGGATCCACTTTCAGAAACACACTCTATTATTTCAGCAGTGAACATAGCACAATTCTCTCTCTCTCTCTCTCTCTCTCTCTCTCTCTCTCTCTCTCTCTCTCTCTCTCTCTCTCTCTCTCTCTCCTGCTATCTCTTGCTACCCCTTGTGTCTCCTCTCTCTCCTCCCTCTCTCTCTCTCTATCTCTCTCTCTCCACCTGTTGTGTGGAGATGGTGGTGGTGGGGGGTGGTGCCTGTCCCTGTGGCCCAGGGGGGGTATCAGTGCTGTGGGTAGAGGACTGGGATCCAGCTGGGTGATGTGTTGACACATGCTCAGCGGCCAAGCCGTAGACATATTAGGCTAATGAAATGTGCTCAGATTGTAATTGTGGTAATGGGAGGGCAGCTCCCTCAAGAAGAGCTGGAGAAGTAGGCATCCAAGCAGAGAAAGAATAGAGAGGGAAACAGACAAAAAAACCTAGGAGGATTCAAGCAATGCAGGCAAATGATTTGGTCGGAATTAAACACGTCCATCAAAATTACGATTTTTAATGGGTTTTTGACATGTGCAGTAAGCGATAATCGTCTCTTGTCAAGAACCACCCTTGTCTTTTTGAGTCTTTAACCTCTCTGTCAACGTCTCCTCACTAGATCTCTCATCTCTCTGTCTCTCTTAATAGTGAGCTTGGAGAAGAGCAGCTCACACCTGTCAACATATCACCGCTTAGAGACTAACTAGCAACTATCTATATGAGATTTGTGAATAATGTTACCACAACACCTCCTGCAAAGAAACCCACGCATTTTCCAATAGTTTTACAGTAGAGCGAACATAAACACATCGTGTTTTTTCAAACATGTGATTTCATTGGTAAATGCGCTCCATAAGTCTGAGAGGAGTGTAATTGAGGAATCTGAGGATGGAAATTAAATGGAGAGAGAAGGTGACAGAGAGAGAGAGAGAGAGAGAGAGAGAGAGAGAGAGAGAGAGAGAGAGAGAGAGAGAGAGAGAGAGAGAGAGAGGAGAGAGAGAGAGAGAGAGAGAGAGAGAGGGAGAGAGAGAGAGAGAGAGAGAGAGAGAGAGAGAGAGGGAGAGAGAGAGAGAGAAGGTGAGACAGAGAGAGAGAGAGAGAGAGAGAGAGAGAGAGAGGGAGAGAAAACTGTACATTCTGGGGGAAGTCAGCAGCATTCTAATACCTGATGATTACATCTTCTAAAGTGTCATGTACATTTCCATTTAAAGTGCTTGCTTAAACACCCATGAAAAAGGGCTTCCTGCCTGTCATGCATACAGGAGGCCTCTAGAACCCTGGAGCCATGCAACTCTCATCCCCCATCTCCTCTCCTGCCCTGAAGACTTTAAAACAATACGCTGTATGTCAATAAGAGATCCAACCAGAATGACAATGCCTCTTGAGACTACACACAAAACACAAAGAAAATGGAATGGGAAAGGCCAGATAATGTACACACACACACACACACACACACACACACACACACACACACACACACACACACACACACATACACACACACACACACACACATAATCTGCCGAAGAAAAGTGTGTATGAAAAGTCTACGATGAGTTAAGACCCTAACCTTAACCCTAACACAGAAGGTGTGGATCCCCCTCAATGCTAAAGTCTGTAGGACAAGGCTGGCTGCATCTAACACGATGATGCAGTCACTTAGTGTAAATCTGCGTATTAAAATTCAGCGGTGATGTTTGCCTTTGTCTAAGGCCTCTTTGTTTTTGGCATCAAAATGCCCTCACCCAGCGGCACATTACAGCCAGTAGACAACATGAATGATGTGCTGTGTACTATGCCCTTAACTCGCATTTATTAAATCACACTTTTCAGCCACACATCAGCTTCCTGCTTTGATTCATTCCCTTTAATGAGTTTGCTGATATAGAATGGCATGGTGTAATGAAAAGGTAAAGACAAGCAAGCGAGAGAGCCATAAATAAGTCTAGGAGCTGGAGGAATAATGACAGGAGTTTAATGTCCAATTAGATTAAAAGGCTTCGAGACACAAAGGCAGGATGTGGGGTATGGTGAGTGCGCTGCTCAATGAACCTCTGAGCGACATTGATTAACGCTAAACGGATCTATTACTCCCATCAGTATAGGACTGATCAACAGCTCTGGCTACCATCTCTCGCACAGTGTGTGTGTGTGTGTGTGTGTGTGTGTGTGTGTGTGTGTGTGTGTGTGTGTGTGTGTGTGCGTGCGCGCGCGTGTGTGTGCGTGTGTGTGTGTCATCCTCACCCCCAGTGAGTTATGGGATAAAGAGACCTGGCATAATAATGTTCGAAATATCCATCAGGTTTGTATCGTTCTCAAGGGCATCCATCAGATTATTTAGTCACCATTAGTTTTTTCTTATTAATTTTATTCAGAAACTAAACAGCAAACTAAGCCAAGCTGGTTTTACAATCTATTACAGTTGATATACAAGTTTTCATAAAACACAGCAGAGTTGTATTCCCATGTGGGCCCAGAACTGCCTACCAATCAGCTCTCAGGGTTCTCTCTCTGAGTAATACAGCTTTAAGTGATGGGGTTTGTAGGGGTCTGTCCATCTGCACTGCTGCCCGCTTCACACATCACAGGCTTGAGCTGAACTTCCTTGGGGCAAGATGTGAACAACATTAGAACCAAGAACTTTGAGTAGGGAACCCTATCCTCCTCTGGCCAAAGAAAGAGAGAAGCTCTTCAGCCATTCCTCATTAGGCTGGTCATGGAGCTGCATGTCTCCTTCCTCCCTGTAAGAGTGAGCGATGGTGTGATGAGTGATGCCCCTCCTCTGGTGGGAGCTGTCAACACCTCCCACACATCAGATGGCCCAGACCACCTCTCCACTCGAGAGCTGAGAGGATGTGCTATAACGCTACAGGGCCCAGATCAAACGTGTGTGGGCGTGTGTGTGTGTGTGTGTGTGTGTGTGTGTGACATACACACACACACACACACACACACAGAACCCTACATGCTCTAATGTGAGTGTCTACCTGAAAGACGAGAGGTCCCTGGTCTCAGGAGATATTCCCTCAGAAATATGAATAGGCATAGCTACTCCATCAATCAATGCATGTATTGTCTGGGACAAGAGATAGATAACATGGTTTTCGTTTCATTTTCACATGAATCAAAATACAAAGTAAACACATGTTCACATGTGACAGACATAGCTACAGCTCCACTGTACTTACATTGTGTGTCTTCATTTAACAAATCCTGCATCATGTCTCATCTCAATAGACTTCTCCATTGCAAGGTTCATTAGAAATTCAGCGGGTGTTTTTGGGGTCCTGTCTGTTTTAACATAGCCATTGCACTAGTACACCACTTCAAAGGCATCCTGTATCTTGATTGTGCCAAGAGCAAAGAGAGGAGAGGGAGAGCACTTGTCTCTAATGTAATGTTAGAGTAATTAAAGTCTGGGTCCCATAGGGTGTTTCTTCAACAGAACTTCATCAAACTAATGACCTGCACTCTGATACTGGGGGTCAACACACATTTTCAACCCCTCATTTTCCTCTGATTACAACTGATCGCCCCATGAGCTACTGGAAAGGGAGTTAGTTAGCTTTGTTAAGAGTTTTCAATGGGAGAAGCAAAATTGGTGAGTTAACTAAGATAGGGGGAGTACTGTAGAGTCAAAGTTACAGGTAAGTTGGTGAGAAAGGCATGAGCACATTTTCAATAAAATAGTCATACTGTATGTACCGGGTACAAAATAACACCATTAGCTGAGTTCAACATTTCTTTGTATTGTTTGAGACTCAATCGTTTCATCTTTACATTTATTATCATCATTACATTTGTTTTATTTCTCACGTATAATATATACGTATAATCTAATATAATTATAATATATATTATATACTGTACAGAATGTATCACTGTTGATGTCACACACTCCTACACTCATCTATATCTGGTTCTCCTCATCCCTATGTATCTTTAAAGAAACTTGACATCACCAAGACAACCACCAGCTCCATGCATTGTTCTTCAGTCCGAAGATCCACCAACTTTTGAGAAGAGGTGGGAGGAAATAATAAAAAGGCCATGTACAATGTCAAATTCAAACATAGTCAAATTAACCTCACCACCTCTATATTCTCTTTGTTCTCAATTATCACACAGACAAACAAACACTACACACGCACACACACGCACGCGCACGCACACACACACACACACACACACACACACACACACACACACCATCATCATCAGTCATATAAAGAACCAGTAGTTCTTCTTACGTTACCTAAATAGAGCTGTACAACATGCAGTACAGATGGAGGGATTAATCTGTGTCTGTCTCTCCTCTGATGGGAATAGAACATTAGCTGTGTTAGAGAGGAAAATAAAGGAGTAGGCTACATTACTCCAAAACTATAAAAACTTAATTAACTAGGTAAGCCTAGGGGGCTCTTACGAAATGCCTCCCCAAGCAAGAGCAGAGAGCCAGAATGACCCCCAGCTACCACAAACCTGCTTACTGACACAGAAAATTTGATTGCTTTTCATATTATAGTGCATTTTGAACATTCCCTATTTTACCTCCAGGACACAGAGACGCCCAGAATGCATTAGAATAGGTACATTGAAGGAATACGGTAGGGGAAATGGGCAGGACATAGGGGCGTTATTAGTTCAATGTATTTTAATCAACATCATTGAAACTGCAATATAAGTAAAGATAAAGACACAATTAAATGCTTGTTGAAGTATGCAGGTTAATAGATAATGGGATACTGTGCTGGAAATAGACTAGAGGTCTGCTGGAAATAGACTAGAGGTCTGATAATACAGCGTGTTCAATTTATATGTAAATCCCAAAACTTAATGGAATGACCTTACCTCAGGTGCAAGAGAATATACTGTGGCGACGGGGGCAGAGCCAAGCTAGCAATGCAGCGCAATGCATCATGGGACTACAAATGTTTGGGTCACACCGTGACTGAGAGTGTTAGGGAGGTAGACCACGTCCCTGCAGATGTTTGTGTTGATTATATGTTAGATGTTCAATAAACCCAAAAAAACTGTAGTTGTGTGGTGTATGGGGCACAGGTATGATTTGAGAGCTTGGCCTTTAATCTCCTGACTCTCTTCTTACACATGCTTGCCACAATTATAGTGAGGGAAATTAGTATTCAACCAACTTTGTTTGGTACCTGTACTGTAGCAATGACAATAAAGTCCATTCATTCATTCATATGCGGAGCCATTTCTCCTCCCAACATGACATGTCGTACTGTTGCCGAAAAGATTTCTGTCTAGTCTGACCAAACCACATTCTCCCAGTAATCTACAGGCTTCTCCAAATGTTCTGCAATGCAGTCTGGGCCGGGCTCCCTGCCTCCACCATCAGACCTCTGTAGCTCATCCAGAATGCTGCCACCCGCCTGGTGTTCAACCCCCCCCCCCCTTCACTGGCTCCCAGATTCATGACTCTGGTCCTCACCTATCGGGCGGCAAAGGGCACTACTTGCAAGCAATGGTCACCCAATCACTCCGCTCTTCCATCTCGACTGGCCGCCTGGCACCGCCGCCTCTATGTGGATGCAGCAGTCACGCTACTCGGTCATGGCTTTTCACTATCCTGGAGCCCTGCTGGTGGCCTGACCTTCCCACTGCTGTCAGGACTGCAGAGTCACTACCTATCTTCCTCTGTAGATTGAAGACCCATCTCTTCAGGCTACATCTTAACTGTCCCTCCTTAAGACCTCTTAATGCCCACTACCCTCTGTACAGTTTCTCTACTGTAAATACATTTTTAAAAAGGGGGAAAAAGTAATATTTCCTTCTTCTAGCATTGTGACTGCCAATGGCCCCTGGTCCTAGCATAGATTTATTTTTCTTATGATGACTGATGATTCACTTACTTAGACAAATGTATTTGTGGTAAGTCGCTTTGGATGAAGGCGTCTGCTAAATGCCAAAAATGTAAAATGTAGAATATGAAAATTATCCAACCCAAAAGTATTTTAAGTGCATAAAATCTATCTGTATACTGTGGCTGATGCGGTTGTCTGTTCATGTATCCTTCTGCAACATTTATCTTCAAAGCACAGCGCCAGACTGTCTCCACATGACACATAAAGATAGTCTGGCACTTCCTTGCATCTTTCATGTGTGTATGTGGATATTCCTCTAGTCCACACTGCTCATTATAAGTGACTGTTAAAGATGGATTGACGTGTCCTCAACATGCCACCACTCCCTCTCTGACACCTCCTTCAGTCACCTCTGTCTTCTGTCTGAGTGGAACAAAAACACCTCTTTTCATGAGGGCCACAGCAGAAGATAATCACGACAGAACAAATGATGTGCTGTGATCCCCCTGTTGTGTGACCTCTGACCCTCATGTACAATAGGCGGTGGCGCGCCGTGTGCCCACTGCTTTCCTTTGATTTAACAACACACAGTTACCATCATCCTGCAGACATAATAAAACACACCATCAATAGAGAGAGAGACAGAGAGAGAGAGCAGACTCTTCGACAAACATTTTAATGAGAGAAGAGAGGCACCTTCCTGTCACCACACTAGTGTATGGATGGAAGGAGGCTTCCCCGGGATGGAGGTGTCAGTCAGTCACTCTAATGACTGGGTGCAGAGGGAGAGGAGCTACGTCACCTGCGTCTGATGGATCAGAATGAATATGACGAAGATGGATAACAGTCACTACACTGACACCGTGCTCTTCAGTGGGGAATGAGTACACAACCAGCTCAGGTAATTGGGATCTTTTGTGACTGTTGGAGATATTTATGATGAGCCAGTCATGGCAGAGATGGAGATGACATTCACCTTACACATTTTACAACTCAACTTTAAAGATCTACAACTTCACAAATCACTGTTGACATTCTCAGCATGAAAGCAGGGAACTGTACCTCAGATCTACCGAGAGTGTGCTGCTTTTTGTGTTCCTCTAACAATGAACTCTGCACAGGACAACATGGTGTATTGTTACATTCATACATGCCTGGATGAGTTTGCAGCCCCTAAATGCCCCTAATTGATACAGCCTTTCGTCCTCTGACGGGTGTTGTTTGTTTTGTTGACTTGTTCAAATAGTGAACACAGGAGATAAAGCAGCTTACTCACAATGGCATTATAACCCTCTTAAAGTTGGTATCAGGCAGCATGACATTCTGGTCACAACTCACTCCGAAGGTTCTACAGTGCCTGAACTCTTTATACACTTACAGACTGTCCTGAGACAAGCTTGTGAGTTCAGAGATCATTCTGGGCATGGTTCACTATGCTGCACCTGCAGATGAGATCAGACTGGCCCAGATCATACCCCCACCGCTGCCTTCACTCCGCCTTAGGGCTCATCTGTCAACACTTAGTGCCCTGGAGGGTATTCCTGACCTTCTGGCCATCTCCACCTTGATCCCTGCCTTCACATCTGTCTCAACACACCTGCAACCCTCACAGCGCCACTGGACAGACAGACAGACAGATGTACAGGGGAAAGGAATACATCCGACAGGGGAGGCAAGGTGAAACAGTTGGTTGGAGGGAGTGGTAGCAAAACAACCACACCAAGAGAGTTCCATAGGTCTTGGCGTCATACATACTGTAGGCTAGTCTAGTCAATGTGAACCACACCATTGGGGAAAGTGAAGTCACATGAATTACAGTACTTGCTAAAGTAATTTGCTGTTGGTCTATGCTGTGACTTGTACGTCACATGGGCCACGTCTTTAGACTGTTATTTCACAGAGTGTCTGAGCAGAAACTTAGGATCGACCTTGTGTCATTGTCTGGTGGCCTGCTAGGGTCTCTCCACTCAGACTTGGGCTTGTGTGATTATAAGGTGCCATTAGAGGAGGGTGATGGGTGTCCTCCAGGTACTGTCCCAGTGCATGGGGGTGCTATTAACGACCATCTGCTCCGAGAGGAGCCAGCGTTACCTCTTTAATGAAGACGAATGGGTGGAGGGCCTGACCAGGAGGCTGCAGGCAGGGGTCTAATGACACACCCTCCACTGCCTGGGCCTGGCTCCCCACTGAGACTGATCACAGGCAGCAGGACTCCTCACTCCTCACACCCAACAGCAATACCACTTACATTATCTCTCCAAACCTATCAGCTATAACCAGGGGTGCACATAACTGGTGCGCCAGTGCGCATGCGTCGCCAAAATGCATCCTGCGCGGAAGATCAGCCGCATGAACGCGCTCTTGCGCACCAACAGCTGGAAGCGCTGGGAGAGGAATTTACTTCCTCAAAATCCAACTGCTGACTGCTGCATCACTAAGTAACTATTTGCCGTCCCCGACGAGTAATCCATCGCAACAGTCGACCGACGACGACCACGGCGACTCCCCTCACGAAAACATTCGGAAAGTATCGTAAATCGTACTTTCATTCCGCGTATCGCGTATCGTGTATCGCACGGTTATCACGCCGCCACATGAAAATTCAGTCCCGAACGACTCGGCGCTAAAAGGAAAAACAACACCAAGGGACTTCACGTTTCTTTTCTCTGAAGCTTTCAAACGTTCAGACGTTTGTTTTACAGCGTCATTATCGCACCTAGACCCCTGACCCAGGGAATATGGTTGGGAATTCTATTAGGAAAAAGAAAAAAAAATACTTTGTTGCACAATCAAAATAATGAGCTATTTAAAGTGATAGCCTAACACCCTCTACCATGGTTGAAATTGAGGACAGTGATAACAGCAGTCAAGAGAGCAGTGATGATGATGATTAAGCTTGTAGCCAGGCACGCGGGAAGGTATTTTGACTGGGGGTGCTGAGGTGCTGTCTATATACGCTACAGGGAAAAAAATTGCCAGGGGAAAAAGTATAACGATTTCTCTCCCTCCCTCCCTCCCTCCCTCTCGCTGATTGCTCGTTCGCTCACACGCACACAGTGGCATAACGACGGGCCCCAATGCACGGGCAATAATAGTTAAGCACGCACGCACCCGCACACTACAAAGACGTAACGTTAAATATTTTACCAACAATGTGTTGGAATTTACAGTAATTTCCACTCAGCTCACAGTGTCCCACAATGTCCACAAACATGATGTTGACCATTATTACAGACAGCACTCCATGTCGATTGTTATTGCCTCTTAACGGAAGCCCTTCGCTGCCGAAGAATCGGATGGATCTGAATATCAGTTCTAATACGTTTCTGGCCGTCTGTTGCTCTTTCTCAACAACGTCCGACAGTAGAGCATTAATGGGAGTGTTGTTAAGCTCAGCATCTTCTTCCAACTCCACTTCAATTGTTCTGGCTGATTTAGCATTTTTGCTAAAGAACTCAGAGATTCCCTAGCAAGATATGACCATGTGATCACTAACATTAAAACGAACAAACACATTTTTACATTTATTACAAAAAACACATTTATTTGTATTCCCAAAAGCAACAATAGTTATTATATTGTTTTAAATTATTGTTTGAATAATATTTTTATTTTTTAAATTCAGGCAGGAGGAGCTCCTTCTGCCTGCCGCTAGGGGGTGCTGCAGCACCCTCAGCACCCCCCTTCCCGCGTCCCTGCTTGTAGCATAAATAAATGCTTGGCTGTAACTTTTTGTTGAAAAGTTGATTTCAGTGTTTACAGAACAGAGCAGTGCTTAAAGAGATGTCAGTTGATTTCATTGTGTTTAAAGAACAGACATTCAGTTAGTGCTTAAAGAGATGTCAGTTGATTTCATTGTGTTTAAAGGAGTCTGACAGACTTTCATGCTTAAAGAGCAGTCATTTGATTTTGCATTTGTTTATTTTGTTTTGCACACAATCATTTGTTCGTTCATCTTTATTTATGAATAAATGTCGTTTTGCTACTATAAGTTATCCATGTATCCCTTTTTTATCCATCCTGTGGGACGGGTCGTGACTCGCGAGCTCGGGGAGCACCAAGCAGCATCCCTAGGTGCTCCTCTGAGCACTGGCCCCAAAAAGTTATGTGCACCCCTGGCTATAACACTTACATCAACTAAACAGAGCCACACCTCAGAGTAATACCATTTCAATGAATGACCCCACACCCACTCCTACTGTATGGGCGATACAACCACAGGACGATCTACTGTACTGCACTGAACACCTGACTGTGAACGTATTAGCCATATGGTTCATACTCTTCACACTGGTAGCCCTCACTGTCTCTCAGTAGCATACTCTTGTTTATCATACCACTACACAGTGCGGTCATAATAATTATAGTAATAAGTGAGTATCTTTCTATCCACAGCTTACCACTTACTGCTCCACATATCTACATTATGAGTCATGATATCGCTCACCTCTTTGAGTCACTATACATACTGAGTGACCCCTGTATACTGTGCACGACCTAACATGACCTAACATCGCATTCAGTCAACCTCATACACTTGTCAAATACAACGTTTGATGACTTACCAATTGCATTCATTTGATGACGCTATATTTTGCAGTGGGCTTGTCTCTTGTTTCACATGTCCTCCTGCAGTTGAGAGAGTGTCATTTTCAAGGTTTTTTGTTCAAAAGCTCTTCACCCATGAACTGCCTGAGGTGTTGTACAGAGTATAATCTTCTATTATCTTCTGCACATATTTTGTCATTCTATCAAGAGGGATCAGTGTAGGACGACTGAGAATGACAACTACTGTTTTAATTCCAAGTTCAAACTAGTTCTAAAAAACAAAACAGAACAAAAAAATGCAGACAATAGGTCCATTATTCACAACACTGCTCCATAGTTGATATGGAGCAACGCTGCATTTCTCCCTTGACAACACCTCAGTGGTTCACCCAGAAACCAAAACTACAGTAGAAAACTATCCCCTATCCCATTCCTCTCTGCCAAGCCGTAATATAATGATAGTTATTATCATCTATCCAATAAAAATGATGGGGTAGAGAGCTGAGAGTAATTGTTACACATATATCAAGGTTGTCACAGACAGTGTATTCTATGCCCATTGCCCCGAGTAATGGTTTGATTATTAGAACTCAATTTTCACAGAACCTCATAAAAGAAATGACACTCTATGAATTCCCATTTCAAGACTTCTATCATAAAATGAAATACATTACCTTCACCCTTTAATTTTCCTATGACAAACAAGCTCTAGATTTCCTGTATTTGTTGGTCATTATTTGGAGTGTTGAAGGGCATTCTGGCATAGTCAGGTAAAGAGCTGTGGATGCCCAGTGTAAGGCATCATATCAGTGGTCCCATAACCAAGCTTTTATAACATCCAAAAAGAAGATAGTGAGTTTACAGCTCACACCCCCAGGCCTGGTCCTGGAGGGCTGCTGAAATTAAAAACAAGCCTTCTGCCCAACGGGTGTTTTTAACACCAGAGCTGTTGTGTCAGCACTCTTTCATTAAAGTCATCCTGTTCAAAAAGACAACGGTGAGGAAAAAAACCAAGAAGATCAAGAATGAAAGAGGGAAAGTGAGGACTCTTTTCTTCTGCAATCCATTAATTGTATGCAGTTGGTGGTGATTTTGTTGCAAAGGTGATTAGTGAAATAGAGTGAGATTGATGGATGGAAGTGGGGGATGTTTGGAGGCCCATATTTTCCTCACTTATCCCTGTCTAGGATGGGACTGACTTCCCAGAGCCCAGGGATGGATGGCTCTCCCTCCTCCTTCATGTGGGCATCTGCAGAGCGGATGGCACCATCTATAATAAACATAAGACGGCATTAATAGCCTTCAGGTTGATAATGCATTGCTCTTACGGGCATGTCACAAAGTAAGCACATTACATCCACTCCACACTATTCTACAGCCGATTTTAAAAGAAACACATTGAAAGTCACTCACAATTTTTCTGAATTGTATGGATTTACATGCACTCTTGTAGTATGTTACAGGTTATTTGACTCTTTTTAGGACCAAAAGCCCGAAAAAGTCAATCAATCAACCTCATCAACAGAGTTTCCTGAATAAGTGAAAAGCCTAATTTGCACTGCAAGAATAACAGGTTTCTGAATCGTACCGAGGAGGAATAAAAGGCTATGATGATGATTCAAATGAATTGATAACTCTAAACCACTGCTCTTAATCACTGCCTGCACTAAAAGGGTTGACTCAGCCTTCAGCCACCTTGTGTTTTACTTGGATTGTCATTAGCGAATCAAATGTGGATTAATTGCAGGTCCTGTAAGACACAAATTACTTAAGTGACTATTGTAATATAATTCCAAGAAATGATCTTTCACACTGACATCCGAATAAATGAACATGGTGCCTTTCTACTTTTAGAAGTGCTGTTCTTGTCATTATGTATAGAAATTGATTATTTGAGTGTTAGAGAGCCCAGAAGTGCATCAATCCAGCTAGGGTACAATACATTTAATGGATCCCTTCAGAAATTGTTACCACCCCCTCTCTTTCTCTCTTTTTCTCTCACTCTCTCTCTCTCTCTCTCTCTCTCTCTCTCTCTCTCTCTCTCTCTCTCTCTCTCTCTCTCTCTCTCTCTCTCTCTCTCTCTCGCTCACTTGCTACCAGAGAGTTCTTCAAGTACCTTTAGAGCGGCATCACAAACCTGCATATACTGCATGTTTCAGAAAAGGAAGAGCTACTGAACAGTATGGTATACAGATAGATCAAATAGTGGGAGAAAATTGCTTCAGGGAATAATACAACATAGTCGATTAAGTTTGCCATAAGGGTTACATAAACTCTAACATACACCTAAAATGTTATTCCCACTGTGTCAATGATGGTGAGAATCATAGTCAGGGGACTGTTTCTGCAGTGGTGGTGTTGTTGTTGTTGTTGTTGTTGTTGTTGTTGTCCCTGAGCCCGACGGCTGACACACTCTGCTATATTCTGACATTTGAATATACACCGTGGCTGGCTTAGCCAGGTGAAGCAGAGGCCAAATCACAGTCTGACCAGTGGAAGATTACTTCTTGAAGGCAGCATCCCCCAGCAAGTATTCAACACTCATGATTATCATGTAAACAACATGTGGTCATATCTAGCTGACCTCCACAAGGCATAAATGTTGCCCTTCCATGCTGTCCCAAAAGAATAAATAAATAAATAAATGATAATTAGAAGACCCAATAGCAATCTTCTCATTGGTGTCTTAACAGTAGCCCCTGCTGGCAAGAAAGGGGATGTCTCACACAAGATGAGGATGCATCAGATGAACATTCACAGATGCTACTTTACTGATTAACAATAGACATGCGACCGTTCAGTAGTGATTAAGAAAATGTGAAATGTATATTGATAAAAATCAAGGAGAGGATAAAATGATGGGCATGATCCAAAAATCCTTTATTGAGTTGATCGATTAAATACATGCCCTCCATGTAATTTCCACTAGAGGTCATCATTTGTTCAAGATCTCATGCCCTTATGACATCGATCTGAAATCTGCTACAGTGAAGAGTTGAGGCTAGTAAGACCATTCTTCCACATGGCTATACTACTGTCACTCATTGTTTAAAATGAACAATGCAGCATCATGAGATCAAATATGACATGTTGGGACTCGCATTGACACTATTGGTGTGTCTTTTGACAGGCCAGGCAAAATTAGAAAGGGGATTGGGCTATAAATTATTCCATTGGTCAAAAAAGGTGCAGTTACCTCAGAGCACACTCGTTGATATCATAATGAATTGACTTAAAAATGTGAATGCCAATGTTTACAGTTCTCCTTGTTCTTGACATACACCTTTCTCAGAGCATGCCATATGCATATTTTTGGGCACAATATACTGTGTATTTTCTCATGTTTAATATTTCAGTGTCTGTCTGTGTCATCTCATTGCTGTAGTTTATGAGGGACTTAGTTCTTCCTCTACTGGCTCCCAAGTACAGCGACTTTCCTCAAGTCACTCTAGAGTAAACACAGTGGTTGTCATGCCAACTCGGAGCACGATCCACAGAGCAAACACTCAAGCAGCTAAGAGAAATGTGCCTAACAATAAAGCCTCAACTGGGGGTTAGGGTGGAGGAGGGAGGGAGAGATGGAACAGTGTGCAGGTATTGAGAATATTTTAGTTGAGTATGACATCCAATAAAGGCACAAACAGGGTTCAAATGTATGGGCACAGAATGGGTGGCTCTTACATCTGGGAAAAGGCACTCAATAAGCCAGTATCTCACCGAATAGATTTTAAAATCATGCTTCTGGTCTACAAATCTCTGAATGGGCCAAAATACATCTCAAACATACTAGTGCCTTATAAGACCCTGCTAGATCCCTAAGATCATCTGAGGCTGGCCTTTTAACAGTTCCTATAGTGAGCACCAACAGCGGTGAAGCAACATTCACTCACTATGCAGCAAAACACTGGAACTTGCTGTCGCAAGACATCTATCAATTTAAAAATATATAAATATAAAATACTTTTATGTTCTGTTCGGCTTTTAATTGAGTGTAATTTAAAGAGTTAGGCTAGGCTTTTTTAACTAATTGATTTGTTTTGATTCATTAATTTTAAACCTGAACATTTTAAATTGTTACTGTATCTTACTTTGTTTGTTCAGCTTTTCATTTTATAGAATTTTATATGATGACCCATTTTAATTTTTCACTTATTAATTGTTATTTTATCTCATGTTTTATGTAAAGCACTCTGAGTCTATATTACGTGTATGAATATATGCTATACAAATACATGTGCCTTGCATTGCCTTGGCCATGAATATGGCCAATCTTATACAATACAATGATTGTATCTTTCCTGTAAGGGAACTTCTTGTGTGGAATGGTAGGCTACCACCACGCTTTATGAGTAATAGTACTATAAATATTGGTCCAGTCAGCTCCAAGAGACAGTAATGATAATTATCCCTCCACCCACCCACCTCCGCACACCATAACCTCAATAGGCCTACATGTAAATACATTCCTCAACTGTTATTCATAAACGACTGACTCTCTCTCAAACACACACACACACACACACACACACACACACACACACACACACACACACGCACACACACACACGCACACACACACACACACACACACACACACACACACACACACACACACACACACACACACACACACACACACACACACACACACACACACACAGGGGCTAGAGATGGGTAGGCTACTAATTATTTAACATTTTCTACTTTACTTTTTCTTGAAACCTCTTCTTCTTGGCGTCTCGTCTGACCAGTTCTAATTTTAACTAAACTGAAGTGTTTAGGGGAAAATTGTTAAATGACAGTTTGATCTTATTCTCCACATTCTGTTAATAAATATACAAACACAACTGTTTCACGTCCAACTCAGATAACAATTACCTGTATACAACTGCTTTAACAATTGCATAAAGTTACATTACAGAAAGTTCTACACTTCCTGAAATCCCATCATACTCACACAAGGGCAAAAGGGTAACCGATATCCGTCCCTGGAGACGATGACCATAACATAAGTGTTCAGAGAGACGCATTGAGTGCAAACACCCCGAGGGACCAACTTCATCGCAACTCTTCAAACAAACAGACATCATTATAATCTATCAAATTCGCGACTAATACACTATCAGTAAACGTTGTGGTGATGTCCACTGGTTATCTTTTAACCTAAATACAGTAACAGCGAATTGTTGGTGCAGAAATCATCACCGGGCAGTTTTGACGGTCGACTTCTCGGTTTGGACATGTCACTCTGTAACTGCCCGCGAGTTGACACAGGACTGCCTCGCAACTGAACATTTTTTCAGGTGAGTAAAAAATGTAATTGACATTCATGTCTCTGCCTAGTATCATTGACTAATAAGAAGACTTTGATTAATAAGAAGAACACTACCTACATTTTGATATTCATAATCTTGCTGTTGAGTCTATTTTTCAGTCTATTATTCATAATTACCTTGCTGTTGAGTCTATTTAACTATTGAGTCATCATTGAAATGTGAATTCCTCATCTGAGCAGTAAAATGTTGTTGACATAGGGATTGAAAGATACTAGTATTATCGATAAAATGTGAAAAGTCCATACAAATATACAAATAATTTGTTTTTGATGAGTGTCGCACAGGAAATGGATGTGGTTTATCAGTAGAATTATATTACGTACATTTTTCTAACTTTTATTTCCTGTTCAAATTTCCTGTTCTAATGTAAAATCATATACAGTATGGCCTTCATTATACAGTTTAGTGTTTTACTTTAAAATGACAATCTGTGTTGTTTACATTTTATTTATTAATATAGCCAGTGATTCTTGAAGAATATAATTTATCAATTCCTCATGAGTTTTTTTCAATTGTCTTAACCCATCAGAACCCAGTGTAATTGCTTACAAAACATGGTTAAAACTATCATTTTGATGATTCAGTTGCATGGCTGGTCAGTTGCATCCATAGCTCAGTCTATGAATTTGAGAGTGCACACATTTCTCCAGCCCTATCCCACAGCTGTTTACCAAAGAAAAGTGACGGGGTGACTGCTTTGTTGTCGTTTGAATCCCAGATTGCCCCTTTAAAAAAACATGTCTTAAAATATCTAACTGTAATATTGATGGTATTGATGGCTGTGCACGTGCAATGACCTTTCAGTTGTACAATGTTACTATATCACTTGATAAGTTGTGACGTGGGATGCATGAAAAAGTTCAGAATATTCTTGAAACAAGCCCTACTGGCAGCGCTTCATTTGTAACATTACATTTCCGTTGTAGGAGTTCAAATGTACCGTATCTACATCCATTACCCATGATTAACCTGTTTTGTTCTTGTCTATAAACACGTGCCTCTCTCTGATTTCTTTCAGAACGGTTGTCTGTATGAATAGGCCATTGAGAACACACACTGTTGAAGAGGACACTGTAGCTGCTCCTTCTCCTGCTCTCTCTCAATCAAGCATGACTATTAGGAAGAGGAGTATAGTGGAACAACGTGTGCTCTTCTCTTAAGCATTTTACTACAGTGTATGTGTGGATAGCACTGGTGAATACACTAGGTTAGACATGAACGGGAAGGGATGTCACCTCCTGGTGTCCCCCACCAGTGTGCCCCCATCAGTGGGCATGATCACAGGGCAGCAGGCTCCCTCCATCAGGATGCCCACACACTCCACTCTGTCCCCTGGACGCCGTGCCTCTCTGAGTCCCTCCTCTGGGGGGATCAGAGGCAGAGCAGGGGGTGTCCACTTCCAGGTACCCCTGGCCTCTGGGACACACGCTGGGAACTCTGTCCTGCTCCCTGCCCTGAGCCTTCGGAGGCGGGTGTTAACCAATGGGAAACAGCCTCATGTATTAAGCGTCTCACAGCTGTCACGTCAACCAGTGCCTACGCTACAACTCCCGCCCACCACGATAGCAGCCGCCAATCTGGGGATGTTATCTGAATGCTCTGACAGAGGTGTCAAAGGTAAATTCTGAAAAAGGACAAGATATAAAAAATGGTCTATTATTCAATATGCAATTCAGTGCAGTTCAGTTGGGTTTATACCACCAGTTCCACCACCACCCACTCCCTGGACTTGTATTGACAAACTCTTTCTTCCTCTTAATTGACAGATCACAGTACGCACATGTCCTAGAAGACAGACTCCTAGAGAAATGTTGTAAACAGACTTTTGTTCGGCCCCTTTCTCCCACAACTACAACTAGCACTGATTTACATAGTTGTCTTCATACTTCACTTCTCCTCAATGTGGTCCTCCCACCCCTGACACATCTCCTCCCCAGACCTCTTTCTCCCTTATTTATTGATAATTAACCAAGCAGAAAGCTTGTCCCTAAATGAGCTATGGAGGGGAAAGAAGAAGAGGGGAAAAAAAAGAAGCTCATTAGTAATTAACAGAGCAGAAAGCGTCTCTGGGCTGCTCTGGTTGGTTAGGGGGAATTCATGTATTCGTAAGCTTCCATTGAACGAGACAAAAAGCCGCACGTTTGTGTTTGATTTCTGTTGAGGATGTCAGCTCTACAGGTCCCTGGTGTGTAAACAAGTTTGCGATGTTAATATGGTGAACTAAACTGCCTGTTATTGAAATAAAAAGTCCCTGAACCCTGGGTTCATTGCATCTCTACTACAGTATGTGTGGCAATGGTTCTTTGTCAGAGATGGCAATGGGCTGACACACACACACACGCACACTCATAGACACACATACACACACACAGTAAAATCTGTGAAGGGGGGGGGTCTCATGTCCTTATCTCCAATTTGTTTAATTTTACTTGAAAAGCTTAATATTATATTTAATGAAACGAAGGGAGTGGTTGCGGTTAATCTTGTCTCAAGCTGTTAGGAATCCTTATTGAAGGAGCAATATTCAACATCTCTAGATAAATGCAACAATCCCATGATTCCAAATGAATGATAAAAGTCGGCAGCTGATTTAATGTTCAGACTTTTCTTCCGAAAAATTTAAACACATTTCAGCATTGTTGAAAATCAATGACACACTTGCTAGTCAACTAACAGCTTGTTTTGTGTGCCTACTAACAATGTAAAGCAGTGTTATAGTTAACTAGGTAGCAGTGGGGATTACTCACCAAATCCATTGCATTGCAGTATTTTGGCTTGACTAGCGAGTTTGTTTTGTGATTTTCAACAACGTTGAAATGTATTTCTGTCCTCTAATGGTGACCTTGTCTCCACCAGGTCACTCTGTGTCAGGACCAAACATGCAGGTGTTGGGCCAACAGGCTGGTGCTAACCTCAGGGTCACCAGTAGTCCCATGGTTGTCCAGAGCCTTGGCCCAGTGCATCCTGCCACAGCTCAGGCTAACACCTCAGGGTCTCTGGTACCACAGGGCCCCTCTCACCCACATGGCCTGGTGGTGCCCTACTCTGACGCCAGGTGAGTACACCTTCCCACTAGAATAGGTGACTATACAGTGCCTGTAAACTCTCACCCACACACTTATCTCTCATGTGTGTCATGCTTCTATAAACAAGTGGTGTGTCCACACAAATGTTGTTGTTTTTTACGGTACATGCTGTAGTGACTGTTCTGATACCATTCTTACACACAATGTTGTATATCTCAGGTGCTTACTCTCCAGAGAGTCCCTGGCCTCCACCACCCTCAGCCTGGCTGAGACCCAGTCCGTGCTCAGTGGCAGACAGGAGTGGCCCTATGGCTACCGTGTCCTTCCTGCACTGGGCCCACAGCAGGGTTCTGCCCAGGGTTCTACCCAGACCAGCGAGGTGAGCGAGCTACTTACACTGCCCTCTGGCACTGCCTTGTCTGGGGGCACCAGCATCTCCAACTCTGCCTCCCTGCCTTCCTACCTGTTTGGGGGGGACACTAGTAGCCCCCGTCGCTCGAAAAAGAGAGCCCTCTCCATGTCCCCTCTGTCGGATGGCATAGGCATCGACTTCAACTCCATGATTCGTACCTCGCCTACCTCGCTGGTGGCTTACATCAATGGCTCCCGTAGCTCCCCGGCATCACACCCCACCCTCTCACCCCTCCAGCCCGAGGTCTATGGCCACTTCCTGGGTGTGAGAGGGAGATGTATCCCCCAGGCCAACCTCCTCAATCTCCCAGGCTCCACGCTGGCTCTAGCCCCACTGACTGACCCTCACCCTGGGACCGAGTGTGGCCGTATGCAGAGGCTTGAGCAGGACGGGGCGCTGGAGAGCCAGATGGCTAACATGGTGGTGAAGCAGCAGTGTCTCCCGGGGGAGGGAGAGGCACTAGAGGAGGCAGAGAGGGGCAGAGAGGAACCCACCAACAGCCTGGTCCCATCTTTTCAGTTTCAGCTAGGGCTGGCTACCATCATCAGATCAGCTAGTCCTCCCCAGGGCCCCCCGCCCCCATACCACTCCCACCAGCACCTCCACCTCCACAGACCTCACAGCTACATTCAGGGACAGGCTGAGGCCCAGGGCCCTGTAGCCCACCACGCTCCCCCACCACACCCTGTGCATGCCAGCTTCCTGCCCCTGTTCCCCATGCTGGAGGAAGAAGAGGGGGAGTGGGAGGACTACAGCGGGGGCCACTGCCGATGGATGGACTGCAGTGCTGTTTATGACCAAAAGGAGGAGCTGGTAAGGCACATAGAGAAGCTTCATGTGGACCAACGCAAGGGCGAAGACTTCACCTGCTTCTGGGCGGGGTGTCCACGCACGTTCAAGCCCTTTAACGCCCGCTACAAACTCCTCATCCACATGAGGGTCCATTCCGGGGAGAAGCCCAACAAGTGCACGGTATGCAGCATCCCAATATTGTTTAAATTCAAATTCAAACATTGACCTAGACCTAGACCCCCATCAACACCATCCTCACACCAAAAAAGCCAGTCAATGGTAATTATGTAGTATGGGCCGCCCTCCACTCCAGACGGTATACTTCACGTGAACCCAATTTTACTTAAGGCGCTGACAGGAAAAGGTTCACATCCTTTTCCAGTAAGTGTGGATTATAGTGAGTGGGCTGTGTGACCACAGGCATCCAGTGAGCTGCAGGGGGTCAGTGAGTGCAGGTCTCCTGTCCACTGCAAGTTATGGAGGGCCTTCCAGCTGCTTAATAGCCACAATAAGACAGTTCAGTGGAATGCAAACATCCTGAAGTATGCAGGCTGTACCTCTTTAATGCCTTTTTGGGTCCGAAATATGGTCTTTTCATCTTCTTAACTTTGTCCATGGGCTAATTAGTGGAGCTCTGTGATAATTGACATGGGAGTTAACTCAATTATGTAGTTATTAAATCAGCACAAAGGCAGTACAGCGCTTAAGATCTGGCAGGGCACCAGTCAGCCTCCTGACACAGCCTCCCCTCCCTCTGAGCCCTCTCCCTCTCTCCGAGCCCTCTTAAACAGCCACATGAGCCGTCAGCAGCCAAGAAGGACTGGCAGTGAAGGACTTGGCGAGCGTTCTGGGAAGGCGATGCCCCCCTGGCCCAGTTCTGACCGAGTCTGGTTCTGGAGCCAAAGACAGAGAGAGGTTTGAATCAAGTTCATCTGAAAGCTGTGTTTCCTTGGACCTGGTTCTGATGAGGGGTTGGCTTCATTCCCTTGGGGCAGGTGCTCCCTCAGACGTGGTGCTGCTCTGAGACATGCTGCCACTGAGGACTGCGTCTGGTTGTCTACAGCTGTAGCTCCTCATGTTTGTTCTCAAGGCTATGTCACGGCTACATCTAGCGATACACAGTAAGGTGGATTTCAGAATTATAGTTATGAGATTACTTTGGGAACTCAGGCAGCCAAAGATCAACATCAGATTTCGAAAAAATATTTCGAAAAAGTTCTGGTTTAGGCCATTGAACGGTGGTGTGTTTACTGTGAGAGGAGATCACACACTCACATCTGATGAGTCTAGACGATGTGCAGGGGAGAGTCCCACTCATGGAAAGTTCAAATGAGTAAGAGGCCAACCATTCTCATTCCTTGTCTCGTTTCGCTGCTCTTGGTTAGTCAATTATTAACTGCATGCATACCTGTGGTCGACCTTTCGCTCCAAAACACTCACTTATTAGTCACAAACAGTCCAGTTGCCATGGAGGCTGCAGTTGTCGGATGGGTCTGTGTACCATGTAATCATGCACTAAAGGGGAAATATCCAGGGTCATGACTTCCTGACAAAAACAAAAGAATAGACAGTGTACACACTATTGACATCCCGTCTTCCAAAGGTCTTGAGTCTGCAGTACAGGCTGAAAAAGTCATACTGTGCAAGAAAATAGCAAGAAAAGGTCAGTCTAATTGACTCAAACTGTCAGGAAAGCCAGACTCGCTGAATGTAAAAACAGTGAGAGCAACCAATCTCCCTGAACAGAGAGTCAGAGGGGTCACTCACCCAACAGAGACACTCGTATAGAGAACTAGTTTTACTCAACATAAACCGTCACGATAGATGCTAGCAATTGTCCAGGATTTCCAGCCTGGCCTTTGTTGAGGAATGATTGACAGGAAGCAGGTTGCTGAACGGCAAACAGAGGCGCGAGCCAGTAGCATGACAATGAAGCAGATCACTTTACACAGCACACTGGCCTAGACACACCGGGCGTGCCATGACTTGTACCTGTCAGGTGTGTGTGTGTGTGTGTGTGTGTGTGTGTGTGTGTGTGTGTGTGTGTGTGTGTGTGTGTGTGTGCGTGCGTGCGTGTGTGTGTGTGTGTGTGTGTGTGTGTGTGTGTGTGGGTGTGTGTGTGTGTGTGTGTGTGTGTGTGTGTGTGTGTGTGTGTGGTGATGATGATTGAGCGGTTCCTAAACACATGCTTGATTCCCCTGTGTGTTTACAGTAGGCTCTCTCACTGAGATTTCAACACTGAGGCAATACACTGTATGAGGTTTGGACACTACCAGCACAATGCACACCATAACATATTATCCAATACTTTTTCTCTACATTCGTGAGAGAACATTTTGTTATTTGGACTTCAGACGATGGTTTCAGCTGGGTAAGGCGTCATGTCTCACCAGCCCTCCATACTAATTGTGTCACATGTTCCAACAAAGTCTTTTATTCTCTGGGAAATCCAAAATGTCCTGAAATCTAATCCACCTCACTCATACGGTATGTTATTTGCAGCACCTGTCTAATGAAACAAGTCTTCAACAGTCTCTCTGAGAACTGCATTTATTGGCAAAGTTACCATGGCAAAAACATAGAGTGATAGAATATAGAATAGAATATTGATCGAATATTATTCTGTGCCTCCTTGTGCCTCTGAGTCCACAAGAAGTACAGTGGTTTAGAGGAAACCAAAAGGTGAGCGCAGGGCAGGGCAGGGGCTGTGGGCTAGCTTTGTTTCTTTGAATGGCTAATGTGTACTAGTGAATGACAGAGAAGGACATGTGTGTACCCCACCAGCTGTGGAGGCCTGCGTTCCTAGGCTCGTGCAGTTGAATAAAGCTCTCTATGAGAAAGCTGGCCAGCATTAGTGCAGTATAGCAATTAAGATGAACTGAGAAACCATGAGTTCAGTTGGTCATTTGTAGGGCAGTGAATCCATTCCACATAACTGCAGTGGGATGGTCAGCTGAAGTAAGTGGATGTGTAGAACAATTTGAATACATCTTCTGGTTGATATGGATCTTTTTTTTTTTTTAAATTCTGAGTGGGGCAGTCCCACTCATATTTTTCATTTTTATTGATATATAAAGTGGAGAATTAGACAGGAAGGATGGGTGAGAGAGAGAGGAGGGATGACATGCAGGATACGTCCCCGGCCGGATTCGAACCGGGGACCCTGCGGTTACATGGTCGACGCTTAACCCGCTACGCCACCTAAGCGCCCCGATATGGGTCATTTAAAGAAAGTTTATTGTGTGAACAAATTGAAAGTGCAAAACATGTTCTCCTGGCTCAACTCCAGGATCCTGGAGCAGTTTGTGATTAACCAAACACTATCACTTAATTGATATGATATGCTATGTTTAGAGTTTTATGGTCTGCTACAAACCAGTTTTCTAAAACGTTTCTTTCAAACTCAAATATCTGATCATACCATTTCTTGTGCTGTGCGTGGTGAATTCACTTGAGTAATCATATCCATTATGAAGTTGTAATTGTTGAAAGAAAACCTACTCATTGACACCATGAAGCCGTTAAAATGTAAGATAACCCCAGTTCCGAGCTAATCCAGTTAGTTTGCCCAACAATGGAGAGCTTGTAATTCTAGTCCTGCCTGCGCCTCTGAATACCAGGCTGATGAGATTTCTGGTTTGCCAAGATTTTTAGCAGCATCTCTACAATTGTAAGGAGGGAATTAATTTGATTTTGGCGCCAGAACCGGATCCCAGATCCCAGTTTTACTTACAAGCCCGATCTCTATTTCCTACAATTTATCTGTCTGTTCAAATAAACGAAACAGTTGATGTCTTTGTTTAAACCTTATTTCCAGCCTATGATCAGGATTGCAGAACATGATAAGTGTTATGCTTTATTTTATCGCAAAGAAAATCCACAATTGCTGCCATTTGGAGAGAGTTTTACAGAGAGTGAGGAGATCAGAATGGATTATGTGACAGGAGATAAAAGATATAGTCTGGAGAGGATAGGGGAGATGTTGGACTGGGGATAAGAGTGAAGGAGGGGAAGGTGGTAAAGTCAGGTGAGATGAGAGAACAGAGGACAGCAGAGGCGAGACATACAGTACAAGAGAAGAGATACTGTAGGACAGGGGAGGCTGGTGGAGGCAGACATCCTGGAATGGAATGAGGAATGGTGCACATGTGTTTGCCTCGTATACCATGCCTCATTCCATTCCATGCACCATGTAGGAGAAGAGAAAGTGGAGATGTGAGAGAAAGAGAGACGAGAAGCTGGGGTACAGCGGGCACTAGACTGACTCTGCTGGCACGGCGTGGTCTGGCCATTGTTCTCCAGGGCATGGGCGACTGCCAGGACCTGTCAGAGGCTGGCTGTGGCATTGAACTCCACTGAGGAGCCATGTTGCTGTCTATTCAGGCCCTTTGTCCCTCACAGCAGCAAAGAGGGCCTCTGAGCTTTATTAGAGACAGAGAGTGTGCGTGTGTGTGTGTGTGTGTGTGTGTGTGTATGTGTGTGTGTGCGTGTGTGTGTGTGTGTGTGTGTGTGTGTGTGTGTGTGTGTGTGTGTGCGTGTGTGTGTGTGTGTGTGTGTGTGTGAGTGTGTGTGTGTGTGTGTGTGTGTGTGTGTGTGTGTCTGTGTGTGTGTGTGTGTGTGTGTGTGAGAGTGTGTGTATGTGTGTGAGCCTAGGTGTGTGTGTGACTGTGTGTGTGTGTGTGTGTGTGTGTGTGTGTGTGTGTGTGTGTGTGTGTGTGTGTGTGTGTGGTGTGTGTGTGTGTGTGTGTGTGTGTGTGTGTGTGTGTGAAAGAACATTCATACACACACTGGGCCACTCCTGGGCACCGCTGGGTTCCTGGCAGCGTGTTTGTGTCTGATGCTGGTTCTCACTTCTCTTCCCACCCTGAGTCTGAATGAGTATTTATCCTGTTCATTCTGTCTGTGCTGTGTGTTCCTTCTGGTTGCCTGTCTGAATGGTTTGAAGCTGATCCTTTTCTCTTGACTGTTTTGGAGTGTCTGTTCAGGGGTGTCCTTTGCTGGTATGCCACCATATAACAGCGTCTGGACAGAGAATCCTGCTGTGAGTAAAATAAAAGACTACTCCCCAGTGTGTGGGGAGACATTGCAATAGTGGTAACTTTGTTTTTTATCTCTACGTGGTACGCTACTGTTTAGTCCTGTCCTGGTTTTTATACAGACCTTAGAGCACAGTGGAAAAGGCCCACAAAAAGAGAGATAATTGCATGGGTTTGTATCAGTTTGCACCTCAAATATTCCACTTTTGCTATGATACAGTAGAGTCATGGAAAATAAATTTTCTATCAACAAAATGCTGTTGAGTAGTTGGATAATGAACAGGCATCATCTACCTCCCCCTCTCTCTCCCTTGAGTTACTACATGGCCTACAATAGGGCAGGGACAGTACATCAAGTATATCCCTCACCCCCATTCCCTTTGATATTACAAACATATGGTTCTCATCAGGAGGAGTCATAATGATGCCTTTTTCCTGGAACTAAAGGTCGATCCTAGCCTCCCCCCCCTCTCCTGGTGAGTGATTGGCCAGATGACAGTGCTCTGCTGGTACTGTTGGTTTATCTCTGTACAGTATATGTTTATGCCTGCGGTCCACCAGCTTGGAGAACAAAAACGGTAGTATCTTTATTGGGTAGCACTCTTCCTACTGGATATATAAATAGACATGTTGGATATAATGTTGAATTAATCAACATCCTCCTATCATCTGAAGATCCCTGTGATATTGATTCAGAAAGAGAGAGCGAAAGAGAGAGCGAGAGAGCGAGACCGTCTGAAGTGATTCTGTTATTAATCCAAAGGAAAGGGCAAATATTTCCCCCAGGAATGCAGAAGAATGTGATGAGTCAAATATTAAAGGAAAAACGTAATGTGTTGGTTGGGCAGACGACTGAGAGAGCTGGAGAACTATGCAAAGAATCCAGTCCTGGAGGAACAATAATAAGTTGTGTCATGGTCCGTGACTTTCCTCAGCAAAGCCTTACCAAGGTCATTCCATACCCGATGATTGGGGAGAGCAAAGTTCCAGGCTTACTGTAAGAAACCATGATGATTCACATCTCTTAAAGATGAGGTCATTACAAATTGTGGTTGTGCAGTGCCCCTAAAGGAGACTTGTGCCGCAGATTTGGATCACGACTCAGCAGGCCTCCTTTTGCCATGAGACTATGGAGGAAATGCTTATTTGTCTTATTAATTTCCCCTTACATTGTGCTAATGTAATTCCATGGCATTGCTGTCATTGATCACTGACATCCAACTGGATTTATGTTTAGGTCAGTTGAGACTGATGCAGCCATAAATACCCACATCACTCACAATACATACAGACACACTGACCCCTGCTGGTTCAATTGACCACCACACCCCCTTATGGCATGTGTAAAGTATTGTTTTCATGATTAATGTGTTTTGGAATATTGTTTGGGAGACCACTCGTGCACAATACAGGATCATGATTGATTTAGACTCAAATTCACACTGTTCCTCCACCCTCAATGTATGGATCCCTCTGCCCTCTGTGTTGTAATGCCTCTGCCCTGTGTGGTTGCAGTTTGAGAGCTGTCAGAAGGCTTTCTCGCGGCTGGAGAACCTGAAGATCCACCTGCGTAGCCACACAGGAGAGAAGCCTTATCTGTGCCAGCACCCTGGCTGCCACAAAGCCTTCAGCAACTCCAGCGACAGAGCCAAACACCAGCGCACACACCTGGACACTGTGAGTGTCTTGACACTCACACACGCACACACACATGTCGTTGTAAGTGGTTGGTTGTGTAACATAATCCACCTCTTGTTGTGTATGTGTGTGTGTGTGTGTGTGTGTGTGTGTGTGTGTGTGTGTGTGTGTTTGAGCAGAAGCCGTACGCATGTCAGATCCCTGGCTGCGTAAAGCGCTACACTGACCCCAGCTCCCTGCGCAAGCATGTGAAATCCCACTCCTCCAAAGAGAGGCAGTTAAGGAAGAAGGTCAGTGTGCAAATCCCTGGACAGTTATACCTGATAATAAGCACAGGCGCACACAATACCTTATACAACTCCCTCTCTCCCTCTCTCTCTCTCTCTCTCTCTGCTTCTTATTGTCATGTTATCATTTGGAACTAACTTGGCTATGTTAGTTTGAGGTCTGCACAGTAAAACTCTGAGCTTGTTTCCATTGTTAAGTGTGAGAATGATCATTAACTTGTTTGTGTAAAAGTAATATGTAATATCTTCATACACCCACAGCAGGTGGCCTGTCTCGAAAAAAGATTACTTTTTACAGATGCACCGCTTCTTTAAATAGCAAGTTTGTTCCTCTTCTCTACGGTTTTGTTGTTTTTTACCTAAGTTCTAAGTTTTTCAAGATTGTGGATTCAGTCTGTGTACACATAAAAACATGACAGTTGACAGTTGACAGTTGTTCTCATTAAATGTTTTTCTTTTTAATGTTTCACTGTTTATGCATTTAGATTATGCATTTAGATTATGCATTTAGATTACAAGCCTAAACAATATACAGTAAGGTGTGTAAGTTTCTGAATTCATAGTTCAACATTTTAATTCCAAGATTCAGTGCATTGATTCTGACCTCCTACCCTCTGTTCTATGTGATTGGTCTAAAGCTGAGGTCCTCTGTTGAATTGACGCAAGAGGCACTAACAGACTGCCTGACCATCCATCCCCTGCAACCCAGCGTCTCTCCCCTGGAGATGATTGACAACAAGTTGGACCAATCCCCAGGTCCCTCCCTTGATCTTTACACAGGTAAACATCTTTCAGATGCTCTGTTTGCTCAGATGTGTTCTCTTGCAGCGTTTGAACTTAGTAGTGGTCACCTAGTAGCTTGGCGTAAACGACTGACTAAAAACCCTGTCTCTGTCTCTGTCTAAAGTTTTTGCAGACTATTTGCCGGCTTTGGCAAATTGTCTGCAAAAAAACAGGCCAAAAACAGGCTTAGTAGGGTGTGAATGGCCATGATTCTAGATGTGTTATCCTTTGTTTGTTTATTTGTTTGTTTGTTCAGTCTGGATGATGGATGGATTTACTGTATGTTGGCTGTGTTTTATAGATTTGCACTCCAGTGGCCCATTCAGCCACCCAGTGTCTCAATCCATCCCTGTTCCTCAGGGGTCCTCCAACAGCTCCCACCTTGCTCGGCTGGACCCCCTACAGGACAATTACAGGTACTGCAATGTTACCACATCAGGACCGATTGTGTGAGTATGAACTACAATAACCACAGAAGTTTGTTCACTTGCGTGGTGACTCCTGCTTTTGGATCTTCATCTTGAATGTTCTAGGACTATTTGCATTTATGGAATAAGTAGTTGATATTTATATAATAAGTGTTATTTGAATGATCAGAGTATGAAAATTCATAGGCAGCTGTCACAATCTGGACATTGTGAAACTCATCTGACTTGTGTCACTACTTTGCATATTTGTAGAGTTATGGTGGAAAATGTCCCTCTTAGAAATGAATACTAAGAAAATACTGTAAATTACACTGCAGTAATAAAATAAATAAATAAAATAATAAAAGTTTACTAACGACTATATATATAATTATCTTAAAGCTCAGTTTTTAAATTCCTCCCAATACCAATTACTGTTGGTAATTTGGTCTTTCAAAGGAGAGAGAAAAGAAAAGAAAAGAAAAGAAAACAACTGTGAATTGTGGTAAAATACGTTCTACAACTTAGTCTTGTAATGATCTCACAGTCTCTTCAGGAAGTATTGGAGTATGTTTATTAATGTCTCCTGACAGGTGTTTAGGACATTGAAGGAAAGACATATTTATTTTATAAGTGCTATGGTTTTAAATCATGATCAGATGCACATTCTCTTCACTGCATCACTAACTATTTGCCTACTGCCCAGTTGCGTCTGTTGGGCAAGTCTGTTGGTATTTTCTATTCAGTTTCCCATTGGCACAGGGACTGTAGCCATGACTGATTTAAATACTTCTCCTCCTTTCTCTCTTTTAACTGATCTGCAACAAATAACTACTTAAACATTGGTTGTCATGGCTTTATGGCCGTAAGCTCATAGTTAGAATAATCTGATTAAAATAAAGCACCATTTTCTTCTCTTATGAAAGACTCCAATAGGCTTTTTGTGGGCACTGCACCTCAGCTGTGAAGAGAGCGGTTGGGAAGAGGTTTTACAGGTTGGGAATGGCCAGCAACACTGTTGCCTGGTCTGGAAAAAAACATTCCTTCATCCATGCACTTCAAAGGCAGTAAGGAGGAGGGGTTTCTGTAATTCTGGGCAGCCAGATGCTCATGGCTTCTCACTGGCTCTGATTGTTCCAGTAGCAGCGGTAGGCCGCAGCATTCACCGCGGGATTCTGGGTAGACAATTGGCCAGTGAAAGCAGCCATTGCTTTGCCTCATTGGTCTTGAGGGCCAGCATTAGTGGATGCTATAGCCACCAACTAAAGTGGCTCAGGAATTCAATAAGTGAATCATAAAATTTGAAAAATACCATTTAGAGTCCTGGGAGAGAGGATTGCTGTAATTACTTTTCTAAATGTTAAATCGATTGTAAAATCCCTGTTTCCATTTTCTGCTGTGCTTTTATGTGATTTCTTTATTTCCTTATTCAGTCAGTGCATAGTTATCCCCCTTTGTGAATTGCATTGTCAACACCTTAATTCTTTTAATTATTACACTTGTAGCAGGGTGAACAAATTGTCACGGTTATATTGCAACGTGTATAAACTGCAGTATTTCACAATGTCCACTATCTCATCCCCTGACCGATCTTTCTCTTTTTCTTTTTTTAAAAGGTTATTCAGATTATACTCACGTTTCTGTTACCCTCTGTACTAGAAGTCTCCATTGACTGTATTTTACTACGGTATATGAACAACCTGATATTAATTAATGCTTGTAACATTTCAGGTTTGTTGATAACTCCCCCCACCACCTCAGCCCTGGAGCACAGCGACTGCCTGGTCCCTCCCCTCCTCACCCCCACCATCCCACTGGAGCATCGTTAAAGGCCAACACACCCCTGAGTCAACCCACTCATACTCCTGCAATAACCACACATGAACACCCAGGTAAATACTGTACCTCATCTGTTCAAATCAAAAGTAAACTTTATGTATCGAGCACATTTCATACTCAAATGACACAAAAAAATCTATTTTAAGTGAAGAACGAATTAAAATGTCTGTTCCTTGTATTGCTTTGTTATTATGCATGCAGCTCAAAATATGATTTAATTGATTTTATAAATGAATCAGGGGTAAGAGGCACCAGACGCATCACAAATGAAACACTGAGAGCTGCATAGAAAAATAACTGCATATATACACGTATGGAGTAGGCATTGTTAATGGACAGTGAAAACACAATACCTACTGGATATTCCCACTGCAATGGAGTTATGGTAAACTGGAATCTTAAAAGCCTTTTAACAAATGTGTGGGTGGTTTTACAGTCTGTTTTGACAGTGATTCTAAGATGTACATCGTACCATATTTCTATCCTCTGTGCAGCAGGTGGCTGATGTTTTTCTATGTGGGAAGAACCAGCTTCTCTCTCAATCATATACTTAGCTTAAAATAGACAACAACCTTGTTACCGTAGCCGTGATGTTGACAAGCTGTTCATAAACACTCAGTGCACAGATTTTATTGTTTTGCAAAGAACAATGGTAATTATGGTTATAACAAAGTTATTCAAAGCCCATGTCTGTGCACATTGGTGTCCAAACAGCAATCGTGTTCAAATAAGATAACATACAGTATGGTTCATGTAGCTTAGACTAAACTATTCAGTATGACTTATGATCTACTTCATGTATCTATTTGTGCAAGCAAATAACAAGATATATAATATACAAAACAGTCATATCATACACCTATGTGGAAAAGAAAGCCACACAAAGATTTGACCATGAAAGACATACAGTACTGTAACTATGAACAAATGAATTGAATGAAAGAACAATTGGACATGGAAAAAGGCCTTGTTCGCTACTCATCTATTCTTCATATCAACAGTAAATAACAAGAGTTGTCTTGTGGGGTGTTCTTTTTCACTCCTCAGGTTTCACTGGTCAGATCCAGATGGTGTGCTCTCCATCATACAATGGAAGGCTTAAGTCGACTAGGCAGACACACTCCTGTCACGTGATGCAACTTCCAGTGTTCGATGACAACCTAGCTTCAACATTCACCAATCAGAATGAAGTGTTCGACGTCTCCCAAAGAGCTCTGTCCGGTATCACAGGTAATAGACATGTGCAGTGGAGATCAATGTGCATTTATTGGCATCAACCGTATACCAATTTGTGTGCGTGTGTGTGTGTGTGTGTGTGTGTGTGTGTGTGTGTATCCACCCCACAGTATACAACCTCCATGATGGGTCACACAGTCTGCTGGGGAACCCAGTTCCAGTGACACCAGAGGACACCTATTGGCATGTCAATGCAGTTGACCGCTGCCCTAGCCAGCTCTCCTGTATCTACACTGAAGGTTGACTTTGTTAAATCTATCTCCTTCCAAAATCGTGTCTACGACAGATACCTTCAGTGATACAACTCTCAACAAAACTATGACAACTGTGTCATTGTTCAGCCTTGTGTTACTTGTCTCTCTAAGAAGATAGATTTGATAGTGAAGTATGATGCCCCCTCTTGGATGAAAATAAAGGCTACAGTGAACAAGATGGGAATGGTCTTGGGACCATGGGAAAAGTTTTGGACGTCTTGGGCAAATTGGACCTGTTCACATTAATTGTATCATCAATATCAGAGTCATTTAACATAAACTACTAGCCATACTGTCATATGTCTCATGAAGATAATTATTAGATGCCGTTGGAGTTTGAAAGATACTGACATAATACAAGTGAATATCACCAGGAGTCGGAAATCAGAAGCCAAAGGAATCCCACAATGAAATGTGCCTGCTACGAATTAAAACAGACAGAAATTGTGGTTCTGTGGATGTCTATGCAAATTTTAGTAGGGGGACAGAATGAATAATCTAGGTCGATATTTCCAGGATTTTATTATCTCACACAAGCCCCATTTTTTATCATATACCTGTACCTTCCAATATCTGCACTTTGCCTGTAATATAGAACATATCACTGAGAGGTGAGATATGGAACATCTGAGGATGTTGTTATGTTTACAGTAATTAAATGTGATGTTTTGCTACAATTGTATAAAGTTGTTGTGTCTTCAAGTTCCCCCTCCTCTTGTATCAGTAGTGTGCAATTACTGTAATGCCAAGCACATAAATGGCGATGTGCCATTATTAGCAAGGTAATTTATTTAATAAATCCTGATGATGATCCTATAAAAAGAATGTCATGATAGCAACCGGACTGTTTAAATAGCTAATACGATTATAACACTATTACAGCGATTTGTATAAGCATAGGATGGCTTAAGATGCATTACCTGTGTGTGTGTGTGTGTGTGTGTGTGTGTGTGTGTGTGTGTGTGTGTGTGTGTGTGTGTGTGTGTGTGTGTGTGTGTGTGTGTGTGTGTTTGTGTGTGTGCGTGCGTGCGTGCGTGTGTGTGTGCGTGCGTGTGCGTGTGTGTGTGTGCGCGGCGCGCGCGCATGTGCGTGTCAGAAAAAGGGGGGTTCTTTGTAATCTCAACCACTCTATATCAACCAGCGGTGCATGACGGCGAAGTCCCGCCTTGGGAAGAAAAACAATAATGGATACCCAGTGTTTTGCATTGACACATCCAATAATGATCACATTTTATATTCACCAAATAGCCCCAAATGTAAATGGAACATCTTTGCACACGAATCTGTAGGCGAAATAGCCGGAAATAAATCAGTCTATAAAAAACGAATTAAAAAACTGAAGGAATATTCTGAATTTATCTGGAGCGAATCAAGGATTTGAACATCACAAATATTTATTATATTTTTCGTTAGTTTGCTTTTGCTGCAATCCGTAACCAACCTGCCCTCCACCCAGTCTCCTCCTCCCAGCAGACTCATGTTAGGTTGCGCCCGGTGAGTTTTATAGCAACTGTTGCCCTGTGAGGCAGCAGCCATAGTCACCGTAGTCCTGGCGACTGTAACCCACCAACAACAACAACCTCCCGTTCCATCACCACCTCCACCATCCTCATCCTCATCAACCAGTCCAGCCCCAGGTTTGAACATCCTTACTCTTTACTCCACCAGCATTATTAGATACTTCTCGCCGAATTATTCTACCTATTTAGCCGATGTGTGAAATATGTCTCGCTAGCTTACCAGTTTTTGTCTATGATCACACGCAAGTTTATGTCTGCTTTCTTTTATGAGATGTCTCTTGGCTAGGTTAGTTGTAGCTAGCAAGTGGGAATGCTTACGTTAGCGTAGATGGGTAAGTTAACCATTGAGCTTGGAAGCGAAATGCTCTGATTCACAGATGGCGTTTGTCTAGCTATACTCTTGGGTTATCATAATAGCGAACTTCCATTGCATAGCAAGAGTCGATTCGTGAATTAGCACAGACCAGTGGGCTAGCCAGTGTAGCTAGCTGGCTAGGTAGCTGCCTGGCGGTAGCTACGGAGCAGGTGTCTGATTGATTTACTAGTGGAGATAGCTAGCTATCTAGCTCAAACTGACCATCGTTAGTTGGCTTTCTGTGATGGCAGCTTCTTAGTACTTATTTGCCAGCTGTAAAAAATATATTTATCAGCGTTAGTGAGAGCTACTATCTTGATCCATCAGTTGCTAGCGTTAATTGACGTCTCCCTTTTGTCTGCTTCCTTTGTAGCCAGCTAGCTGGAGCTAGATAGCTGATTGGCTCCGCGGAGCAGGTTTCCACAAAGGCTTCGCTAGCCGACTGGGCTACTGCAGTTAGCAGCTAGCTGGCTAGAGAATTAAATAGTGAGTCCAACCTTTAGATTCTCCCCGCCGGTGATGTTTCTCTCTCCTAGCTAAGTTGAAAGTGCGAATTATCACAAATCAAGCTGACTGGCCAGCTAGAGCATGGCAAAGTAAACCCTCATATTTGAATGTGTTGTAAAAAAGTACATAGGTAGCTACTTAGACATTTTACAGGTGTGTGTGTGTGTGTGTGTGTGTGTGTGTGTGTGTGTGTTTTCTTGCTTGCTTGTTTGCTTGCGTGAATAAATAAACTGCGATTTAGGAGAAAATACTCAGACGCACAGTCTATAACTTTATTACAAACGTATTACAGTAGGTACTTGTTTGGTAGATCTGAAACTGGATATGCCTACAAGTCACCCTGAAGATGACAAGTGTGCCTGCATTTATTTACATGGTGAAATTAAAAGGTTTGAAAGGTAGTAGTGTGCCTGTATTATATCTGTTAGACAGGCTTGATCAGTCCATAATGTGTCTTACTAAGATCGGTTTTTTTTTTTTAAGCCTTTTCACTACATGTTCTGACCTTCCTTGAAAATGGACAGCAGGGTGGAATTGCATAGAGGGGGAACAAACTGCAAAGGAAATTGTACAGTAAACATATCATTTAGCCTAACTTCTTAGAACTCTCTGCATTCAATAACCTATTTCCGCCATTTTTATGAATGCATCAGGTAGCCCTACATTTTCTAGCCAGTGCCTTCATCCAAAAGCATTTGTAATGAAGTTTGGTTTACAGTCAGTGAAATGGGTTCTGGATGTAGGAATAACTGGCCAGATGAAATTCCTGATTCCTCACATGCATTTTGCTAAGTGCTGGCTGATGACTGTGCTCCATAACATTGGAAGCTGATGGAGGCGCATGCAGTTGTCCCATTTCCTTTTTCATTAGTGTCATGACACACCGACATCGCTACAGATCAGCTGTCTAGGGTTTATGTGTTTATTTGCATGTCAGCCTTGCACGATCAGGCTATAGACAGCTATAGCTTTGGGCTTTTCAGGTTGTGAGGAAAGTCTCCAGGTTTCATCTCGTTGCATCACCATCATTCTCTGGTCCACAGGGTCTTCTCTGCTGTTGCTGCCCCCCCCTGTTCCCATTAAGTGAGAGGAACAGGTGTGTCTAGAGGGGGGAGGGGGGAGGGAGGGACAGGTGCACAGTAGGTCGAGACTCCTGACCAGCAAGACCTAGGCTTAATTGTTTGTGACTGTGTGAGCCTTCTTCACATTTACCTTTTACTGACAAACAAACCATGAAATAGTCATGTGCATTATATGTTACTAGCACATTTTACTGTTATGAAGCTCAAACTCCATAAAAGATGATTAGATCTTAATGATTTCATGCAGCATATGTAAATGGCTAAATGCATCTCATTTCATAATTAGTTTGTTTATATTTGTCTTAGTGTTTGTAAAGTGGATAAAAATCACAGTTTCAGTAGCACAAATCACAGCAACTTATAATTAATAGAAATTAATGATGGACAGAATCATCATCTACATCATCTGCTAATTAGTTTGCACCGGCGATATTTTTTGCTAGGCATGCACTGCAACAACCATCGTGTTGTTTGATTGCTTGATTTCTTGTCAGTGGATTCCACCCAAACCATGTCCATTTCACACAAGCATATAGGCATTACCGATGTTTGTTAATCCCCAGCTGACCCCACACAAACACACACACAGGCAAGAGGACAGGATGTCAGAAACAGCTAGTTATCAGGTCAGATTACCACTTAACTGAAGTCAGGTGTAGGGCAAAAAATAGGAGCGGTGCCACCTGTTCCCTGGATCCTGTTCCCTTTCCAATCACTTAAAGAGGGGCTGCTTCATTCAATTATTCAGCATTTTTCATGGCCTAGCAGCATAAAATGTGTTTGGCCTGTTATTCGCTTCAGCCCATGGATGCACATGTATGAGACATTGTTTAAATGGAACAGGAGACCATAAGGTCTATTCTTCTTGTTTACATTGAAGCCCACCTCTGTCTGGCTGTCATCTGTGGCAAGACGATACTGCTGTAGTTCTATTGTTCTAAAGGAAGCGGAATGATGCTCCGTCTTCAGAGTATGTTTTTTTTATTAGGCCTACTGCCAGACAACATGGAGCATCACAGTGAAACAAATGGATCTTATCTGTTTAGTTGGGGATCGATGTTACAACCCTGGTTGTAAAAGCTATTTTTAACAACATGGATCAGTGAAATTGGTTACTGGTTAAGTACAATCAAATCGCTTCAGATGGATATTCTGATTCAATGTTGTTGCTGTTGTTGTTTTTGTATGTTTTGGGCCTCTCCTGTAAAGGTGTGCCTTTATTGGTTGAGTGGTAATGTGATGATGTAACATGAATGGCTTTGATATAATAGGTCCTGTCTCATACTAGGTACCCACCACCACCACCCCCATTTCCCCGGCTGTCACTCAAATGTGTGTGTGTGTGTGTGTGTGTGTGTTTGGGGGGGGGGGGGGGTGCGGCAAGACGAGTGTTGCCCTCCTCCTGTGGCCTTTGTTCCTCCGTGGCTTTGTAGGGCTTGCAGTTGCTCAGTGGAGCACGGCGCTTAAGTGGGCCACAAGGGAGCGCCTGAATAAAGAAGGAGAGGAGGGGGGAGGCTGCAGGAGTAAGGCAGGTGCCCTGTTTACGTCAAGCCAGTCGCTCTTCCCTTCCTCCTAATCATCAGGGGTTTCCTCTGGGGTAGTCCGCAGGGAGCAGGTGGGCTTTGTGTCGTCCTGCACTTTAGCTCCCAAACAGCGCAGCGGAGGGGAGATGGAGGCTAGACCCCACATCCCCTTTTACCTGTAGAGAGAGCTGGAGAGTCTCACCTCTCTAACAAATCACTTAGCCATGTCAGCATCCCCGCTCTCACTGTCCTGCTCGTTTCTAGTGATGATGATGGTGGTGGTGATGACACGACAGTCTGTTTCGTGAGCTCTTTGCACCTTGCTGTCAGCAGACAGCAGACACAACTATTGAGAGGTATCGAAAAGGCCATCGTGCCGAACAGGGTACGATAAGTGACTAGAGTGATGCAGGATGTTCCTCTTTGCAAGACGACGAGAGCTCTTCTGATTCTTTTTTTTCTTTTGATTGGAAGATCGTGTAAAACTGCATTTATTTCGTATCCAATGACAGAGACGGGACTGCCGCGTGGCGTTAACGTCGTGTTGTGATTGGTCTGGCTCTAGGATTCAACACCTGGCGATCCACCGCGCTGCTCTCTCTTCACCACCGCTCTGCCCAAGTCCACTGTCTCAGAGTGTAGGCTTATAGCTATACTGTGTGTGTGCGTTGATTAACACGGTGTAATTCTCCTGTGTATACCGAAACAACATAGATGATTATCCCGCTAACTGGCGCAGTCAGTCACAGTGCCGCGTGATCATGAGATGTTAGGAAGGCAGAGATGCATCTGAGAACAACAACACCTGTTAACCTTCCGTACGCTGGTTTCATTGACGATGAAGACGGGAGGGAGGAGGAGGAGGAGGAGGAGGAGGAGAGCACACCCTGGAGAAATGCAGAGCTGTTAGGAGACTGAGGTTAATTAACCAGGAGAGGCTTGGTCATGGAAACTAAGTTGGGTAGAGGAGGGGGCGGTGGGCAGGAGCAGGAGGAAAGGTAGTCTAGCTGTTCTATCATTAGAACACGTGTAGCTTTACAGCCACTGTCTCTCTCTGCTCACGTCTTTCATTTCACTGTAGTGTAGCTCCCTGACCAGCTTAGCAAATAGAGATAGGCTTGAGTTAAAAAAACAACAAGCAAAAAATCTCATTAACACCTTCCATTTTCAATGTGTATGCTTAACCTACAGGGGTTCATTTTGTATACTTAACCCACTGGCTACGACAGTGGTATTCAGACTACTTAGTGGTATTCATTCACATACATTTGAGACCGCTGTTGGTCATTCATTCTTTTGGCCATAAGTACGAAAACTTGACTGAGGTAAATGTGGTTGAAAATGTAATGCCTTCAACAACATCTGTGTGATTTACGAAACAACTGCTAAAATTGTAAAGGCAATGGCTTTGGCAGAGCTGAGAGAGCAGCTCTTTAGGGTTGTTAAATATTAACTGGATTTATTGCTTTGAACATGGAGACAAGAGCCCTGGACCACTGACTCGTACAGCTTTGAGTACATTCAGTCCTAAAGGGCACTTGTAGCATAGCCACAATAACACAGCACAAGTGGTGGAGTCGAATTGGAATCATACTCTCTTGATTAGGTATCATACCCTGCCTGAGACATGTAAAAATCAAGTGTCGCCCTCAGGCCTTGAGGATGTCCATTTGGCCTAAGGGTAGACGCTTCGGGTTCTTCCACGTGGGAGACCAGGGTTCAAATCACAGCCATCACACCAGGTTGCAGGGTTCCTTTTCTTAAAGGGTTGGTTAAGGATTTTTGAACCATATCAATGTATTCTACTAACAGCAGTGCTTAGGTTTTTAATACCATCCATCACTTTGAAGTCAAATGAACGTTCAAATCCGTTACTTTGTGGCGGAACTTGTTTTGCTGCACAGCAGCTACGGAGCGATACGTTGCTAGCGACCCTCTCAGGCTGAAACAGTATCTCAGACTTACAACATATCACTCCCGGCAGCTGCTCTGCAGTAATGTGTACTTCGACAGAAAAAGAAAGTTCCACCACAAAGTATTAGATTGAAGGCTAACAAGGTAGCCTAGGGCCTATTGTTGTTTTGGTCCGTGTGTGAGCCGAGCCCTGTGGTTTCTGTGACCTGGGTGAGCAGGGATCCGTCAGGTATTGCTCCTGTACTCTTTCTGGTGCCTGTGGTTGGTCTTCTATAAGGGAGTGTACAGGTGGTCTATCTGATAACCACGTGTGTTTTGTCTCAAAGCTTTTTATTTTGTGAAAGATAAGACTGGCCTTTCTCTGGCCTTTCCCGCAGCCCTTGAGGCCCATCAGCCATGTAAACACCAGGCAGGTGTGAAATGCTTAATTGGAAAGTTAAAAGACCTGTCATGGGATGGTACATCGTTGGTCCCTCTTTGGCTTTCATATACTTTTTCACTTGAGCCCATTAATTGGAGTTACTTCTGGGACACTCTGGGAGTTATAACCGTATGATATTAAAAATGTTCCCCCTTTGTTTATCAAGTTGTTTCTTGTCCTCAGACACAGAGTTTTAAATGAGACGGTAGGCCTCCGGGTCAAAGTGGAGATTAATATTGTACGTGTGTTTTTACAGATAGATGGATGGACTGATGGATAGATCATTCACTTACCTAGACAAAATGTATTTGTTATTTGACAATGTTGTGTTCTCTGTCCTGTAGGCGCCATGCAGACCCCCGAGGCAGGCCCTGACTCCGCCTCCACTGTCTCTCTCCAGACCGTTGTGCCTGTGCAGCCCGCAGGCTCCGCCCAGCAGGTGCCTGTCCAGCAGCAGGTACGTGTGTGCGTGACTGTGTGCGTGACTGTGTGCGAGACTGTGTGCGTGACTGTGTGCGAGACTGTGTGTGTGACTGTACAGTATTATAGGCTCTGTGTATCCGAGTGACCCGTGTGTAACTCCAGGCTCTATGGTTGCAGGCCCAGACTGTTCAACAGGTTCAGCATGTATACCCAGCACAGGTGCAGTATGTGGAGGAGAACAGTGGCGTCTACACTAACGGAAACATGTGAGTGTTCCTCACCCACTCCCGCTGCGCCTTCGCCGCTCCCGCAGTGACGATGCTCTGTTGGTTTTTAACTTCACCGTTTGTATCCAACGGCAACAGCCTGCCCTTTTCTCTAAAGTCACTTCACCGCAACATTTATGCCACACGCACATGACGCACAGGGGAATAGATACCACATGCAGTGATTGTGTGCAGTCACCTGAAGTTGACCAGGAGTGTCTATAAGTGGCGCAGTGGCTAGAGCCGCCTGGCCTCCGGCTGTCCTCCTGGGCATGGGAGGGCATGGGGACGGTGTTATCTACACACTCCACTGACTAGCCCATGTCATCGCAGCCCCTCCCCCACACACACACACACACACACACACCGGCTAAATATGCTGGCTTTGCACACACACACTTACGCACTCACTAAGGTTAAACAAACGAGCTGAGCACACACTCACCGTTTGAGTCTGTCAGCTGTGTGTTAGTACCAGCTGCCCCCCCCCCCCCATATGCACACACAACCACATCAATCATAGGCAACAGATATAATATAATGTGCACTGCATACATGTATACCGCATCTATGTTTATATTATTTAGGCATGAAATGCAGTGTTTTACATGAACAAAAGGTTTTTTTCCATTCTGTCAAACTTCCCTCCATTGTCATCACATCTGGTTGTGGCACACATCAAGTGAAGGCAGTTTGTTCAAATGTTTCCGCTCGACTTCAGAAACACTGTATAAAAGGAGTAATGCCAGAGCAGGGAAGGCTGTCATTATATCAGGTCAGGGTAATGGTCTGAGTGGCTGTAGAGGGAAAAGACAATCATGCAAATCTCCGCTAAAACGGAGACTACTCAGGTGATTTGCGTAACTATGGAAACCACACTATTTCAATAACGCAGGAATATAGCAAGTCAAGAAGACACTGATTGGCTCCAGTAATTCACACAAAATAGCACTTCAGTCTACTTTTCAACTTGTTCTGCCTGACCTATCATTCCGGGGGACATTCCCTAATTGTCGTCCCTCTGTCTTGAGCAGACGGACATACTCCTACTCCGAGCCCCAGCTCTACAGCCAGAACAGCGGAGGGAGTTACTTCGACACGCAGGGCAGCTCGTCCCAGGTGTCCACCGTGGTGACGTCACACGGCATGGCCAACAACGGAGGAGGCAACGGGGGGTTAACCATGGGCCTGGCGGGGGGGCAGATCATCAGCAGCTCCGGGGCCTACCTCATTGGGGGAAACTCCATGGATAACTCTGCCCCCCACCCTGCCGCCCAGACCACCCGAGCCTCCCCGGCCACTGTGAGTGTACGGCCCCCAACTTTTTACCTATCTGTGTTCCATCCGTCTGTCCTGTCTGTCTGTCTGTCTGGGCTTCCTTCTCCTGCCAGTCTATGTCCAGTGGTTCCCCTACCATTGACAATCATGAATGCTGATTTTATAGGCCTCTGTACCCTACCTAAGAGAAAATCTAGGGGGAAATGGCTGTGTCCCCGTGGCAACTCCCTCCTTAATGCATGTTTGCGTCCGCTCGACATAGATTGAAGACCTGAACTAGTCTAGCTGTTAGTTAGTGTGTCCAATTGCTACTATCTTCCCCTGCCGTCCACATGTCTCGTCACCCTGTGTGTCAGTGTTTGTGTATGTTAACCTATTTGTGCTGTTTTCGCGACCTCTATTACTAATAAGCTAAATGGGGATGCATTTAGGGTTAGGGTTAGGACCTCTATGGACCTCTATGTCTCCTTTGAGGTGCTCTCGCATATGTTTCATGTGGCATGTTATTTTACGTATGATATATTGGCTTTATAGTGGATATTCTAGTGTGTTTTTGTTGCTGTAGTTATTCTTATCTGCCTCACTTTCAATACAAGCCTCCGCATTGGATTCTGTTCTGAGGCTGTGAGCGTCCACGTGAGGTTATCAGTGAGCCTGTACTGACCTCTGGTGGCATGATGTGGTTTATGCAGGATTACACAGCCTGCAGAAAATCACTGCACTAGCGTGCAGTACGCTGGCATAGACCGTTTGTGTGACCACTGTGCTCAGAACAGGTACATCAACCAAAATGCATTTGAACTCCAAAATGATGTAGCTGGCCTGCACTCGAAAAAGACATTCAAGGTTTCGTTTGAGTATTTCTTTCATTTAGGGATAGATAGAGACCAACGTTTTGGCCTAAACGGCCTAAGCCTTCGTCAGTGTCATTCATAGTACTAGTAGGCTGGCTAGCAAATGTTTTTCTTGACTGCCTGTATCCCCCCACTGGCTGTTGAAATTGCAGATCTAAAAAAAGTATAATTATGATAATTAATAGTTGGGTGAAGTGAAGGATAGAGACAAAAAACTCTTTGCTGTGCTGGGCTCTTGGGATTGTTTTATGTGACGCTTGCTTGGGATCTGTTCTGGATTTTCCTGATTTTTATTTATATATTTTTGTATATATTTGTGACTCAGTACTGTGTCATCGGTTTACTGCCACTGCTTTA